>NW_021681462.1:5147-30555 GCF_001412515.2 Diachasma alloeum
CAGTCCACCTTGCTCCGCCAGCACGTTGATAGGTCCGTGCATGGTATATTCTTCCGCCATGTGGAAGAGCAGGGTCTTTCCGTTCAGCTGACATTTGCCTTCTTGAAGTCAGCTGGCTTGATGTCCGAAACTGAGGGTTTCATCTGCGCATGTCAGGATGGCGTGATAAATACTCTTGTCTATCGAAGTCGTGTTATGAGGGTGCACGTTCCGGATACTCGATGTCGGATTTGCAAGCAATCCCCGGAAACTCTGATGCATCTTTTGTCGGCTTGTCCGACTTATGCTATCACGAGTTATATCCACCGTCATAATGCGGCTTTAAGAGTGCTGTATTATCATTTGCGGCACTCTTATGGGATAGACAGAACGCCGGTGCTGCCTTACGCTCCAGGAGATATCGAGTCCGTTGTCGTGAACGAGAGGTGTAAGATTTACTATAACTTCTCGTTCACGACTGTCAGGCCAATCGTTGCGACGAAACCTGACATCGTCCTCTTCGATTTTGAAGACGAAATCATCTATGTCATTGAGTTCTCAGCTCCGGCTGACAACAACATCACAGTGAAAGAAGAGGAGAAGCGGCTCAAATACCAGCCACTCCTGTTTGAGCTACGTCAAATAAATCGGGGATTTAAAGTAAAGTTGGTTGTCCTGATAATTGGCTCTCTTGTCGGCATGAAAGAGTCATTCATATTTGCGCTGAACACCATCCCTGCATGTAGGCGTCAAGCCTTCATTTTGGCTGGCCAAATGCAGAAGGCGGTCATTCTTGGATCCCTCCGTCTATTTAGACAGCACGATTCTGGACTGCAGTAGAGCTCACCCTCTGGTTGCAGGGAGCACTACTGTAGAGCGATTAGGAAAAGTTTGTATCGCTTAGCTTGCTGGGCGGTCTTCGAGGTGAAGTCGGGACCCTCGAGGATCGTTCAGCGATCTCATTTACGAGTGTAAATAATAATAATAATAATAATAATAATAATATAATAAGGCGTAGGGAGTGTGGCGAACCCATCGCCCGGTATGTCCGCAAAAGCCATGGTGGTGTCGGGCTAACCACCCGGCGGCACCTCTACCCGGTTCCGTCATCGAGCTGCGGCAAGCCCCCCACAATTGGTTCCTCTCGGATGGGGATCCAGGATCAGTTGGGAGGAGTGAACGATTTTGATCCAATGGTAACAACTCGGCTGTCCAAAAGATTAGATGGACGGAGGCACTCAAGGAGAACCTCATGCAATGTTGGCAGGACAGTGGGCCGGCGCAAGTGGCCTACATGGGAAGAATGCGAAGCTTGTGGTGCGCAATGCACCCTGACTTGTCGCACTTCACAATTCAGCATCTGAGAGATCAAGCCTGTCGCATGCGCCGACAGGGATATGATTTGCTTGTCGTTCCACGGGGGCTGATGGATGCTCCTCCTCTTGTGGTATCTCAGAGGAGTGGTGATATACAGTCAGAGCAGCCGATCCAACATAGCCATGAGGAGCCTCAGGAGTCCTCGCGTGATATAGGGGCAAGACGAGAGAGAGTCACAGGGAAGTTCCGTCTCCGGCCTGAAGATCTGGCCATTGAGAATGCCGGTCTGGCCGCAGTCCTTCCTCCGGATATCAACTTGCTCGATCTGAACTGGGCTGTCTATGATGCGGCTCTTCGTTTGAAGCCTCAGAATCCAAGTAAAGGGTCATTTGAGGTGAAAACGCGAAGGCGCATTGCACTACTCTAAGGGAAAGTCTATGAGGCTAGGAAGCAGGCGTCGCGCATTGAGTGTGTTATTGACTTCATCATCGGTGGTAAGCGTTTTACGACACGCATTCGTAAAATATCCGCGAATTTGCGCTACCACCATCACACACTGAATAAAGCAGTCCTCTTGATTAAGGAGAGGTTTGTTGAGAGAGTGCGCGTCTTGGGGACCATGAAGCGGTCTCTGGAACAGCGGTTGCGTCGGGTGGTAGACAATTCTGGCTTCCAGTCTAATCCCAGTCGCTGGTTCGAGCCGCCTGCCTGCGCCGGCTAAGATGCCTTCAGTTGAGCGAGTTGAAAAGTTCTGGGGAGATCTATATGGTCAAGTCCCTAATCTCATGGTGGAGACTCCAACCCTTCGGGAATTTCGCGTGTTTTGTCAAAAACATCGTCGGCGGCGCGTGGAATTTTCGCGAGTCACTCAGGACGAGGTTCGATCTGCTTTGCGAGGTATGAAGAACCACGCCGCTCCGGGTCCTGACAGTATTAATGCCTTTTGGTGGAAGAGGTTCACCTCTGTGCATGTCCATCTGGCTCGGATATTCACGGCGTTTCTCGACCGCGGTGAGTCTGTTCCTGAGTGGTTGGTGAAGGGGAGGACTGTCCTGATCCCGAAGAAGGGAGACTTGACTGACCCGGCGAATTATCGGCCGACCACGTGCCTGAATACAGTATATAAACTCTTCACCGTTATCTTGAATGAGTGTATCCTCCATGATATACAGCCAGTGTGGCAGCAGATTCACGAACAACGAGGAGCGAAGAGGGTACTGTCAGGTTGTAAGGAAGGTTTACTGGTCGATTGGTGCGTAGTGCGCGATTCATTGCAGTACCATCGCAATCTGTCGGTGGCCTGGGTCGACTATCGCAAGGCATTTTCATGCTTCTCGAATGCCTTGTGATAGAAGACAACATAGTGAGATGCATTAAAGATCTTGCGCCTCTCTGGAGGACGCGCTTCACTATAACATCTGGTGAGGGGAAGCTGACTTCAGGGTTGGTGCAATTCAGAAGAGGAGTTTTCCAGGGTGACACCCTGAGTCCTCTTCTGTTCTGCATCTCACTGATGCCGCTCTCTGTTGCACTGCGTTATGTTGATGGATATCAAGCTGGAAGACCTGGTGATAGGAGGCACCAGGTTAGTCATGTATTTTACATAGACGACCTGAAGTTATTCGCCTCAGGAGAACGACAGCTCAAGCTTCTGCTTGATGTTGTCGCAGTGTATTCACGTGCGGTTGGCATGAGATTTGTGTTGGACAAGTACGCCGTTTTTCCATCTAAAGAGGGGCAAAGTCAGTAACAGAGAAAATCTTCGTCACACACATTCATACATATACACATACGGACGGACACGGTCTAAAAACTCCATTTTCGGACTTTTTAGATCATAATGGGTCGATATAACACAAAAAATGCGAAACTTAAATTTGCACGATTAGAATGCTTCCATTCGGAAGTAAAAATGGATAGTCCAAACCTGGACTTGGGGGAAAATGTTTCGATTTTGCCAGAATTTGCAGCCTGTAAGATTGTCAGACCTATCGGATCGCAACCGAACTCTCATATACGGGAGGGGGGACCAAACGTTGCGAGAGGGGAGTAGGGGCGAAGCCTCCCCGGGATTGGCAACCTGAGCGAGCTAAGCGCATACATTAATCACAAACAGAGTAAATCCATTCTTCATATATTTTTCGTTTCCATACTGTATTCATAGGTGTGGCAAGGCTTTTTCTTCAATTCATAAGCGATTCATGACACACTATAATGAAAAATACTACGATCCTTTGATTCTAAATTTCGCCTTTTTGAAAATGATTATGATAAATGAAATCACTACTGATACCACCCGGGAGACATAAAAGAAATCATGAGTCATGCAAGTATATAGAAAAAAAAAGGAATCCTTCAAATGAACAGATCCGTATGAATTTACAGTCGGGATGTTGCCCGTGCATCGTGACGAATAATATTACTTATTGGAAATAATAAAAAAAGAAGTTGGAATCTTACCATCAAATATTCTCCTGAATGATTGCCTCTCGACGATGTCGTACGGTGAGAATGTATCTACTACGAAGTTGACTATATTATCATCGGCTCTTTGCTGTGAAAACCTCCAGTAAGTCCGCCGTGCCAAGTTTTTTTCATCATCATCATCATTGAGTTTCTGTTTTTTCGTATAATAATAGCTGTTGAACCCTTGAACTTCGTCTTTATGCTTTCTCTAAAATGAATTTACCATTTGGAGTGAATTTCATTCAGTTGATTACATAATACAGTTCAAAAGCTCCGCCTTGATATATCATTATTCAAGGAACGCTTGATTATAGAACCGGATCTCTCGATAATATAGAGAAACCGTCTCTCCAAGTAATGGAAAAGAAGCCCCGTCCAATGCAGGAATATATATATGGGTAAAAGGTTCTGATAGATTAAATACTTGATTAGTGCGGTGAGTAGCGATAGAAATGCCCCGCAGTCACATCTAAATTCATTGGTTCTACATGCTTCATGGACATACGAACGGACAATGTGACTGGAAAAATCTGCATTAAATATTCTACCTTCAGATGAGTTTTATCATTGGAGTTGGCTGTCAACTTTCCAACAATAATTTTTTTCGTGTTGAAATTCTTTTTGCATAATTGACATTCTGCGTGGACAGAGGACCATGTGGATACAGTGAAATCTGGAACGAACCAGATACCGTGCAGATGCGGTCGTCGCTTGCAATCCTCCTCCAGACTCCTCTGTTCTATTCCTTCATCATCTCTCGGTTCGTGTGATGAGCCACTGCCAGGAGAATTGGTCCTTCGATTGTTCTTCCCACTTTTCATCCGGCCCGTGTTCCCAGGTGGAGCCATACTTCCGATCAAAGATATTGCCAATATGATTCCAATGAATTGAATTCTCAGTCAAAGTAAGGAAAGAATAAAAAAGTTGAAAGTCAACTTCACTCATCGTGAAATGAACCGATGTATCAGATTGAATAGTATTTCTTTCCTTCAAAATATTTTCAAACTGAATAGTGGAACCCTCGTTTCTAGCACTGCGGATGCTGGAGTATAATGTGGTAAGGGAGAAAATAACTGATTGTTTCCGGAAGTGATAATTCTTCGGATGAGAATTATCGGTTCGGAATGAGAATGGTTTCATGAACGAAGGAGTATCGTGACATGATTTATACATTTTTACGTACTTTCATACGATTACAAATGTCCATACCTTCCATTTAGGTCATGTGAATTGCTTATGGGATAGAATATTTGTAGTTGAACTCCGAGAAACCGTACGCGATGAACTTTTTGTTCAATGAATGATGTACTGCTAAATTATCAAACAATTGAAACCAGACAAATACTTGATTCAACTCAATATTATTCAAAAATCAAGTTCTTCACATTTGGACAATGCTTGGACAATCTTTCGTTTCAAAAACATATTACTGAAGTATATTCTGTTCATAACATGAAAAAAGTCATCTTAATTCAAGTATTTCGGACTTGTCAATTGACCTACTCAAACATTCCAGAATCGAGTGTCGAATTCTTCATTTGATAATTTCAATTTCCGTAGCTGAAGATTTATTCTCATTCTTTTTCCCGAAATATTGAATTCCTTGAAATATATCAATGATTTATTTAACCTGCTACATTCATAGTGCAAAATCTCACACTCTTATAAATGATTAATTTTTTCATTTTATTTTTTTGTATCCCCTTTCGGGTTTTTACAATTTGTTCCCTTACCTCCCCCCAACTCTCCGTGAATCCGTCTATCAGTCAGTGGTTGTTGTTTGGACTTTCCTCATGGAGAACAAATACTAGTGAATCCATGAAAAATATATCGATATCGATGGGTTCAATGAAATCTTAGAATTCAAGTCCAGTTAGAAGTTACTTACCTTACTAATGTTACTTTTGATCACAAAGCGTGGAATTAATTATAAAAGATCACTTAACGTCACAAATCGAAATAGCAAACTGCAAGTATCTTGTGATAAATGGACGCCTGTAACAAGGTGCGACCATGCGTCCCTGCAAACTGAGTCCTCGAAACCGTAGGAATTCAAAACAATGGTCAAGGACCAGACTGTTATACTACACACACACTCAGGGGTATATTATCGACAATTGTATATTATCGAATTCATTTCGGGTAGATAAGCAATAAGAAAGAGGGGGGGGAGGAGAGGCCAACTGCGTGCCTAATCCCCCCCCCCTTCCCAAAATCGTCGGTTTGGTTCAATGTAAATATTCCCGTTAATAATTGGGAACGGTATATAATGGAATGGACATTTATCTATTCTAAGGGGAGGGAGAGGGTAGGGCAAAACGGTCTGAAGAGGAGGCTGGAAGGTCGAATCAAGGACCAAACGGTGTAGCCAAAAGGTTGGACGGTTGAATCAAGGGGGCAAACGGTCCAGATAAAAAGCTGACAGGTCAAATCAGAGGGCCAAAGGGCCTACAGAGGAGACTGGAAGGTCGAATTGAGGAGCCAAACGGTCTAGACAAAGGGATGGAAAGTTGAAGCAAGGGGCACAACGGTTGAGAGTTGAGGCCGGGAGGTCGAATCAAGGGGGAAAACGGTCTACTTCAAAGGCTGAACAATTTCATCTTATGAATTTTATACCTCGTTTGAAAACCTCACCTTCAAATAACAACGGTTCAGCCTTCGGCGTGGACCGCTCACCCCCTTGATTTGACGTTCTACACTGAGAAAAAAACTGACTTTCAGCAAGAAAATTTTCTTGATACGAGTAAATTTCCCTCTTGTATTTTACCAATCCCAAGTAAATTTTATTGCCGGAATGACGGTTTTTTTCTCAGTGCAGTCTCCTCTCTAGACCGTTTGGCCGTTTGTTTCGACCTTCCAGCCGTTTCTCCAGATTCTTCGACCCTTTTATTCAACCTTCTAGCTTTTTTTCTAGACCGTTTGACCCCTTGATTCGACCGTCCAGTTTTCTCTCCAGGCCCTTTGGTCCTCTGATTTGACCTTCCAGCTTTTTATCAGGACCGTTTGGTTCTTGATTCGATCTTCCCGTCTCCTCTTCAATCCTTTGGCCGTTTGATTTGACCTTCTAGACCCTTTTATGGAAACGAAGAAAAAAAAGGGAAGAAAATTCACGTGGTCCGTTTTGCCCTACCCTCCCCTATGAGGTGAATAGAGAAACATTTTTTTGATGTATTTTATTTTTGTGATTTCAGTAGATTTTGAGTATATTGGGAATGAAATTTTTACGGCTTAGGAACTTTGATTCGTGCAGTGCTAAGTGGTTTTTTCCAGCCCAGAGTAGATTTCAGAATGAATGCATCGCGAGTCAAACGCAAAACTCTCCTCTCGAAACTTTCATTATTGAGCCACTGCCAATCAAGTGGCGGTGATGATGATTTTCAGACTGGCAACATGAGTAATATCATTGTATCTACCGAAAAAAAAGTATCATTAATTGTAGTGAAAATTGACCAATTTACGATTCAATGTTCCCACGCGCTCACCCATCCACTTGGCGTAACTGAGTCGGTCGCATATTCACACATACTCACGACGAATACATGGAGATTATGATCACAAACATCAATTCAATGATATCCAGCATCCCCTCGAATAGAAATAATCTCATAAACATCTTGGGTGAAATTTGAACAAAATGAGTTAATTTTTCAAAGTCTCAACGATATTCAAGCAGCACAGTCCCTGCCATGAAACTCGCTTTCGAGGAATTAAAACAATAGAAAGGTGAATTGGAATGAGATCAAAAATCCTGATCGGTCGTCTTTCATTCAGAGGCTCTCGATACTCGTCGGTTTCTCTCACTGATTCGATGAGCGAATGACTCGAAATACGAATGAAAATTGACTGAGTAATGAATTATTCCCAGTTCCGATTAATGATTGATTCATTAATTCGATACTCTTCAACATTGATTAACCATTAATCGAGTAATTGAATAATCTTGAAATCTGATTAATAATTAATTCAGTAATCAAAGAATGCCGAACATTGATTATTGATTTAAAAAACAAATTAAAAATGTTTATTTTCGATTACCGATTAATTTGAAAATGGAGCACATTTTCAAGGCGATTGACAATTGATTGGATTATTCGCTAATTATGGATTTCGATTGACGATTTCCTAAATAATTGAATACTTTTTCATGAACATAATTAATTACCTGAGTAATTAAATTTCCCAAAGTCTCCATTAACAATTGACTGAGAAAATGAGGAATTCCCAGATTCCATTAATTATTTATCAAGTAATGAAAAAATATTCAAATTTGATTAACAGTCTATTAAATAATCGGTAAATTTTCATTCCCATTAATAGCTGATTGAGTAATTAGAAATGATTGAGTCATGATTACTCATTAACTGAAAAATCAGCTGACTGTAAAGACTAATTACCGATTAATGGAGTAATTAGTAATTGATTTTTTAGATTATTGATTACTCAATTAATCAGGAAATTATCCTTTTAAATTCCGGATTGATGGAGTAATGAAATAATGTTAATCTTAAATTATGATTTTGCCGATCCCTGCAAGAGCAGCTTCCAACAACTCCAGCATCACGACTCGAGCGTATGCGGACAATACTGCGTACTATTTCTGCATTCTATGTCTATGTTTGCTACTCCTGAGAAGTTCTATTCTTTATTTATCAATCGATTCATATCTAATGATCGCTTGTTACGAGACTATTATGATGTGTTTATGCATAAAAAACGTAATTCTACCCCTGATGGGAAATCGTTTAGTGGACGCGTTTATCATTGTTCTTCGTGGAACCAAAAATGTAAGTAGTTCATAAGAAAACTGAATTTGTAATTCATGAGGTCAATATTTTTGGGGGAAATAAATTTATATTAATGTAAACTCTATGTATTTATTATTCCCTGTAGTGGTATGACTATGTCGCATCCCAACGCTAGCAGTCACTCCTACCCCACCACTCGTTTGCATCGGATCCGTACTATTCTGATCGGTGGAGTGGTGGGGTCGGAGTGACTGTAGGTGAGAGGCGTCATAGTTGCACTCATACTACTGTTAGTTGCAGGATGAATACTGGGACGGAGTGGACAGATTCGAGCGAGATGTCCAGGTTTGTCGCATTTGAAGCATCTCTTGGAAGCAGATGATGATGCGCGGGGTCCCGCTCGACGAGATTTCGTCCGCACTCGACCATCCTACGTCTCGAGTTCGGCAAAGGGACAGTTCCTGGAGAAATGTCCAGCTATTCCACATTCATAGCACTTTCCTTCGTTCATCTTGATGTTTTGGGTTATTATAACCTTTACACTCGAAATTTTGGAGAGGACTGTGATCAGGTGGGGGCGACAGGCACTTTTATATCAAAGGGTGCAACGTCGACAAACATGGCCGCCGTTAAGTCAATGTTGGTAACGTCACTTGAAGTCAACGTACGCCTCGGGTTCAAAAACCTACGGTTTTGCGAAATCACTAAATTTTGGAATTCCCTTTATAATGATCATGCTAGGGAGCATGTCTCAAGTATGGGGGGAGGGATATGTGATTGAAAAGTTCATTCATACCCCTGGAATTCATTTTGAACCTATCGGGAGGTTGCATCTGACTAACCAAATATGGAGCATAGTTGCGTCAATGGATGTTTCACCCTGGTTGTTAAGGGCCGATCAGGTTCATCGACATCTGTATCTGGCTAAAGAACTTGCTCGTAGGGCTGGAAAAAGTGGCGATAATTTCAAACTCATCCTAGAACAATGGATTGAGGACTTTGCAGAAACAAATGACGTAATCCTCGGGATGTTGAGTTCTACCGAATCAACCAAGAAGCGAAGAGGGCTCATAGATGGCCTAGGGACTGTTGCCAAATCATTGTTTGGTACCATGGATGCCCAGGACGCATGATCAACGACAGACTCAAACGTCTTGAGGATGGCGTCGAAGGGACTTTTAAAAGTTCGGAGAAGCAGCTGAAAATAATGAATGCAACCCTCTATCAATTGGGACACACTGAGGAGATGATCAAGAAGAATGAAGAAATTTTGATGCAATCCCTGAGAGAGGCTGTGAGCGAGGGAAATCAGGAAAATGCACTGATAATGAATAAAATAAACATAGATGAACATCTCCTGGTATTAGAAGTCATCTACACTGGAGTAATCATGGATACTGCAAAAATCAAAAGACTACTGACTGACTCCAGGGGGTTGGTGTTGGATACAAGGGTGTTCACGGAGAAAGGTCTAGTCACGTTTCTCAAAACTGCGAAATTACCAAAGGGTTTAAGATTCCCCTTTGAGCTCGAAGAAGGGCCAATGTATCAACTACAGGTTTCCACCGTCTATGTGTATGCTTCTGGTTTAAAAATTATTACCCTGGTGGAAATACCACTGGTCAACTTCTGATAGAAATATCACTGAATTTCTGTGCGGACGTCGAACGTGTATCACTCATACTTGAAGGCGGAAAGCGAACTGATGGTGATACACGGAGTGACAGCAATTCGTGCCAATGACCGAGGGATAACTAAAATGCTGCAAACGCATTCAGGGACAATACTTATGCACCGAATCTTTACCTATACAAAAGGTGAAAAATACAAGCCCCTGTGGGGCGCAGATGTATATGAGCCCGACAAGATGCCTGATGCCCTAGCAAGATGCCCTAGGCAAGGGCAAGATACCCTAGTGGAAAAACATAAGGTGGAGGCGTAACATGCCTGATCGGAATTTCGAATCGGACTTGATGAGTTTCTGATCGAGACCTGAACAGAATTTCCACTCGGGTATGAGTCAATTCGAGAGTGAAATTCGTAAGTGTCCCGGTAGCTCAGATGGTAAGAGCACCCGACGCGACATTGGGAGGTCCCGGGTTCGATTCCCGGCTAGGAAGTTACTAATTTTTTCTCTCAAAAAAATTGAATTTAATTAATGCCTAATGATGGTAGGCGGAGAAACCCTAGTGGAAAAACATAAGGTGGAGGCGTAACATGCCTGATCAGAATTTCGGATCGGACTTGATCAGTTTCTGATCGAAACCTGAACAGAATTTCCACTCGGGTGATACGTGCATGGTGAAACACCTTCAGCTTCAAGGGCTCACCCTAATAAAAATGAGTGAGGACAACGCATGGTTCTATGTAACTCCAGAACCTGAGGGAGTAGTAATCACCTGTGGTGACAAGGAAGTACGAGATAGCTTAGAGGACTCGGGAATCCTGCGATTCGAGCACTTCTGTGAAATAGTTGCCTCCGATTTCACTATAAGAGGGCGGAAGTCACATGAAGTGATGTTCAGTGTTCATGTTCGTCCGAGATTGAACTTGACACTGGATGACGTCACCGTCACTCAAATGGAGCAACGAAAATTCAAAATGAGTGATGTTTACCTGACCAATGTTATCGGGAATGTGAAGGAACTGGAAGGGCTTCATGTACAACTAGAAGCTGAGATAAGAATCTAGATAACATACAAGAGAAATTCGATAATCGAGAATTTCTCACACACCTTTCATCGATATTTACCGGAGTGATAGTGATTCTAGCAATTATCTTAGAACTGAACCTTTAGGACACCTTAGGACACCCCGTTTTTGGCGTGAAGGATGGTTCCGGGAGATTTTGAATTTCGATGCCATAGATTATATGATCTTGATTTATGTGAATTAATCAACTTACTTTTACACAATTATTTGATTAATTACTGAATTGTAAATATGAATTGTTAATGTAAGGAAAAATGTTAATTGTGTATTTTATCGATGAAGTGCGGTTAGAAGAGCAAATTTCTAATGGTAGTAATTTTCTTCCCTGGCGGGGAGGGATGTTACGTCCCAAAATAACATTATGAAATTCCTTTGTTGATCCGGATAATATGAGGACATAAAAGTGGCACATATTATTCGAAACAAAACGGAATGAAGAAATACAAAATAACGTTGACTATTCGTGTTTGAAAAACCACGTATATTCGACGAATGTAGATAACTGGGGTGCAGCGTCAGCACTTTGCGCCCCGACAACTAGCTTTCACGTGCGTCGGGAGACGTCACCTGATGCCTCGCAGGTGTGCGACCAAGACAATGACCTGATGCAATTGAATCCATGAAGGAATATAAAACTTTAAATAACACTTTAATTACCTTCTTTTATTTTCTACTCGCCTGATACCTTCATTATCAGACCGAGGTCTTATTTATTTAATAAATGGTAAATTGTAACCGGAAACATTTTACCCGGTCATCCCACTCTATGAAATCTTAATTAAAAGTCAAATAAGTCGAAACACAAAACCAAAATCATGCAGTCCTTCTCTTTGAGTTACTATCGAAAGGCGTTAATGCGCATGCATCACGTAATATCGATTGTTGACAGAGGAGAGGAGCCCGAACGCAAGCAACAAGTGAACCAGGAGAACACTTCGCAGCGTGATTTGCATTGTATAGAGTCCTTTTCATTGTGGTCACTCATTCAGTTTATTTAACTGTATTTAATTATTATTGATTTTGTCAACGGTCTGCTGTGTGAATTTGAGAGAAATCGTAAATATTGTAAGTATTTATATTTTTTGTCGAATACATTTTCTTTTGCTCAAGGTCAACTGATTGATTCCTTCATTTGGGTCTTCCCAATCGAGCCTACCCTTCCCCTATATCATTTTCATCATTTTTCATTTGTCAGTTTATCGTCAAAACTGGCTGGCGCCCGACAGTTAATTAATTATCCGTCAAAATCTTATTGTAAGCCCTGACAGTCGTCAGACCCCGACCGCGTCAGGTGAGAATTTCTTCAAATTGTATTTTATCATCGATTTCATTCATTTTGTCCAATTTATTCAACATTGTCGAAGAACTTCCGTTTCAAAATTAATCGTTTAAAATCATTTCTTAATAAAGACACTTATTTATATTATTTATCGACGTGTGATCCATCCCTTAATCGAATCCAACCGCTGGGGTGCATTACAAACTTTTTTTTCACCTAATGTAAGCTCAAAAATGATAATTCGGGGTCAAGTCAGTGACATCAATTTACTCTGTACTTTTCGTTAGCTTGGAATTTAAGGGAGATAGGAGCAGTTTGATGAAGGCCTTTTTTGTAGAGAATTTTAAGGGCTATGAAAAAGGTCAATATAATAATTTTGATATCATCTTTATAAAAAATGGTAAATCGAGGTTAAGGCAGTGACAACAGTCAGTGACACGTTACAATGCTTGCATTCGAAAGCAAAAATGGAAAAACGCGAATAAAACTACATTTCTTGGGGTGGGATGGTATTTTTCGGTAAATAGGTATCATTATGACGAGTATTTTGAAAAAAAAACCGAATCTGTTGAATGTTATACTTCTTTCTTATACAAAAAGGCTGCAATTAATTCAAGTACTGAATACAAAAAATGATTGATTGATTTTCATGTTGCTAGACGATGATTATACCATCTGACCAAGATGGAACATTAGGAAACGTTTCGAATGTTTCCACTGGGACCGCAGATTCAAGTTCTCGAAAAGGAGGAGGAGAACCTACCAGTAAAGTCATTCCGAAAGTGATAGTGGATATACGAGAATTTCGAAGTGAACTTCCAAGCCTACTGCATAAACGAGGAATTGATATAGAACCGGTTACGATATTGGTATGAGAAACCGTGACATATATTGATAAAATATTTTGAACTCATAAAAATTCGATGACAACAAATCATCACAACTAATGTTATATAATTATGACGAAATATTGAAAGACTCATTTCAATTAGGTTGGTGACTACATTCTTACGCCGGAGATTTGTGTGGAGCGAAAAAGCATATCAGATCTCATCATATCTCTGAACTCTGGAAGATTGTACAATCAAGCAGTGGCCATGAGTCGACACTATGTTAAACCCATGCTGTTGATCGAATTCGATCAGAATAAATCCTTTTGTTTGCAGGTAGGTATTAAAATAATCCTCTTGATGAAAGTGCATAGAGTTATTTTGGATTATTTTTCCCAATCGGATTTCGACCAATCAGAGCGCAGTATTTGAGGATATCCTATAGTTTTGTTTCGGATATTTCCTCCCAACTTTTGAATAGTTCGCAGCTCTGCATTTTTGATGCCTGAATATTTCGCAGTGGCTCTTAATTTTTTCGTCTCACTAGAAGAGGGCGCACGCTTCACGTGCGTATTGTTTTCCATGGAGGTCAGAATAGTAAAACCTTATCATTTCTCACTTTCATTAATTTTTATCTCAATAATAATGTAGGAAAAATGACTGGTTTCAACAAAGTTTTTCACAGTAAAGAACAGTACAGAATGACATTTTTTTATTGTTAAAAAAATTACAGTATAAAATATCTATGGATATATACTATTATATACTTATTTTTCTACAGAACTATATATTTTTTTTATTACAGTAAGAAATGAATTTGTCTTTCTTCGCAATTACTATAAACAACAGATTACAGTACATATAAAATGCACATAGACATCATATTACATTACTTGATAAGTGGAATAGAGACTTCAAAAAACGTGACACTGAATTTTTTAAAAGTGGCTTTCAGATCGATTCTTATATTTGACAATCTACGGAAATCGTGTTATTCTGTCAATATAAAAAACTGGGCCAAGAAAAAGTTTTGTTTGATTCCTACTGGGAAATCGAAGTTTTTGAAAAATACATAGAAATAAAAAAGGAAGCCAAGTTAGGAATTTTGAATAAATGGTGATAGTGCACATTCAGGTTTCGATAAGAAAAATAGTTCTCAATGGAATAAGTATTCTAAAAAATTTTTTCATGAAATAAAAAATCAGTAGGAGCAGGACCATCGTTCTTGGCGCGGATCAAAGGATGGAGGAATAGATTGATACAGACAGTGAATTGAAAAACTCCGCGCCAAGAACGTTGGTCCTGCTCCTACTGATTTTTTATTTCATGGAGAATTTTTTTAGAATACTTATTCCATTGAGAACTATTTTTCTTATAGAAACCTGAATGTGCACTATCACCATTTATTCAAAATTCCTAACTTGGCTTCCTTTTTTATTTTTATGTATTTTTCCAAAACTTCGATTTCCCAGTAGGAATCAAACAAAACTTTTTCTTGGCCCAGTTTTTTCACAAAAACATTTGTTTTTGTGTTTTTAGGCAGATTTCATCATTTTTTTTCAAAATAAGCAAGGACTGTTTTTACATCCGGTGACATTTGTTCTTTTCAATTCAATTTAACTGATTCAGTTTTCATAAGATAGAACATTTTTTGAATCAACAATTGAAGGGAAATAAACAGTTCTACTCCAGATTTATTCTCTCCACCGAATTTCAAATTTTAATCATCTATTAACAATTTTCTGACTTGATTTGGTTTCTCATTCAATTTTTGCTCTGATGATTCCTATATGGATTGTGTTTCGTGGAGAGATGAACTGATTTCCTTATAGGAATAATCGAACAAAATGTTCACAAATAATTCTTTTTTAAAACATCTGTTTTTGTTTGTTTTTGTTTTTAAAAATATTAGGGAAACATTGGGTGGAATGGACTCTTCTGACTTCTTATTTCAATATTTATAACCAAGGAACAAATTTATCGATTGAGCTCAGTCTAAGCTTATTACAAAGGGGCTGACTGTACTTTAATTTTAAAAAAAAATCTATTTCATCAGCACTTCAATAAGACATCATTTTTCAAAAGAGTTTAAAGTGTCCATTTAATCCCACCGTCTCCTACTAATTTTTCCTAAATAATCACAAAATTGTTCGTATTTCACTGTCACTTAATTTAGTGAATTTTTTTCCACGGAATGAAAACATTTTCTGTTACACTCGGAGAAAAATAAATATTTTCTTTTCGAACTGAACTATTCACGGACATTTAATACTTGATTACACAATATTTTCGACACATCTTCCTTTTGTCACATTCCAAACATAAACCGATAACCTCACAAACAGTGCATTAACTACCTTTATGTCCGAGGTCCGCATATGAATATAGATATGGCGGGATGAAATTCGAATTTTCCACGAGAGGAAACAAAATAGATCACCGAGTCGATTTTGCGTTTCATTCTAATAAGTGATTTAACGTGAAGAAGAACATTTTCTGTGGTTCTCCATAACAACATCACAACCCACATTCAAATGCACTGGTGGGAACACTTCAACGTTGGATATGAAGTTCAGTTGGACCGGCGCTGCCAACGTTACAACTTGATTCTCACACTTTATAATGTGAATCGCGAGAATGTGAATATCAACTCGTTGCTAAACACCTATCTTTTTTACTGTTAATCCAAAAAATACCATGTTACACCGTTGAAAAGCTCATAGGCGATTTATATAATGTAACTAATGACACTTTCCCGATTTGTCGTCCCGTTTTCATTATACCGAATGTAAATCATTTAGAGGTAGTGGAGGGGGAAGTTCTGTCGTGTATAGATACGCGCTGCTCTCTGATATTTTGCACAGTCGATCAAACCTGATGTTTTGCTCAGTTGGTCAAAACTTCTCTTGGCCGATACGCTACCGCGTATCTCGATTTATTCAAATCTTCCCTAATTCACCTCTCGGTGTTGTGCACTGCACTGTGATTGGTCAAATATCCGATTAGGGAAAATAATCCGATAATTACCCCTCGAGCTTCAAAATAATCGCGTATTTCCATCCAGCTCCCCTGCAAACAAACAATCGTGCCAAGTTTTGAAATGATGGTATCAAGTTTTTTTCACCTGCAACAGTTCATACCCTCATTTGCTGCAACGGAGCTATCGGGAAATACCCCATAATTTTGACGCTCTTGAGGTATCACTACTGATAATTATTCATCAACATATTCAAATCAGTATTTGACTGGTAAAAGCGGATTGATTTAAAATAAATTTTTTGTTATTCCTGTTTATGAAAGTCCACTTCATACACGCTGCGCCTGCGAAAATCTATTAATCGTCGCGACAAAATATCTTTTTGATCATTAAATCGAAAAAGTAGTTTTCGAGCAGAAAGCTTAAATTTTTTGTTATAGATGCTACAATATACTCAGTTTTCTTCAAGCAAAAAAATGCCGCTCACGAATTAATTTTTCGACTTTCTACAAGGAAAGCCGAAAAATTAATTCGTGAGTGAATTCGTGAGTGAAAACAAAATTTTCATCCAATTTGAGGTTCTTCACTATAAATGATTCAGAAAGTACACATCATGAAGATTAATTTGCCCTAGTGAGTTGTCGAACAATAATGATTTAGGCAAAAGACATGATTTTTTGCAAAAGAGAGACTTCACTTTAAAAGGATCGTCTCGGTCTTGGTGAACACGGAAACATTTGGTCTCATCACAGTCTCAAAAGAGGCAGTATCGGCTCTTTTCGTGATAACTCACGGTTAATTTATAGCATCTCTGTTTCAAGTTCTTGGCGTTTTTTTAAGTGTAAAAAATATAAATGACATTCAATTTGACATTCTTCAACATGAATTATTCAGAAAATACACTTTACGACGATTAATTTTTGCTACTAACAAGGAACACTAGGTGGATGTCTCCCTCCGATTTCGATGAAACTTTTTTGAACATTTTTTTAGCTCCTAATACGCGGTTTCAAGGGGGGAAACTAGCCTTAGAAGTTGACCACCTCGGAAGGTGATTCTTCAATTCCACCTATACGATGAGTGTTTTTGCGAATGTTCATTACGGTAATCAGCAGCTTATGAATTTGAGATAATGAAAATTCCAAGTCAACCTACTTGGCGAGATTTTGTGTAGCTTTAGTCGCGAGCCAAGTAGGAATTTTTATTTTTATATTTAACATCTCAAATTTTGAATATCATTTTCATGATTTTCATTATTTCTTCAGTTTTATGTGATTTGCGTCATAATCTTTAGGCTTCATTAATCTGTACTTGGCACCACAGCTTTTGCCCGATTTCACAACTTTTTCTAAACAGACCAACGGTCGCACCCGTTCTTGGCGAATATTTTTTTTACAAAAGACGTTTAGGTTTTTGGGAGATTTTACATATTTTTGTAAAAACAAGATAGTGTCTTCTGTATTTTTGGTTTTGTAAAGGGAACAACACCCGTTCTCGGCGATTTTTTTTACGATTTTTTTTTAGATGATTTCGTACATTTTCGTGAATGCACCTTTCGATCTCACAAGTCACTTTAAACCGAATAAGGATTAGACTTTCTTTTGCGGAATTTTTGTGTGCAAAAAACTTATTTCCAATTTTTCGTGGAAATTTTAAACACTTTACAATTTTTCCTAAACCGATGA
The DNA here is from genome assembly GCF_001412515.2 of Diachasma alloeum. Lineage (NCBI taxonomy): Eukaryota > Metazoa > Arthropoda > Insecta > Hymenoptera > Braconidae > Diachasma > Diachasma alloeum. The sequence goes on from NW_021681462.1 coordinate 23,138, forward strand.
ATAATTTTAGGCCACAAAATGACACTTGTTATCTCTCTCTAAACGACTTTTTTACTCATTGTAATATTTTCAATATTACAACTTGTGTCAAATTCAAGAACTCGTCTAAATTATGGCTTTTGTTGTTAGAAATAAGTATTTTCTTTTGTTTTTTATTTCACATGAAATATTATAGCAGAACTATTTTTAGTTGAGAGGTTAGATTTTTGATTGTGTACAACTTATGCCATAAATGAGAATTAATGTTAATCAATATCATGGTCTCGATGAATATATTTACAATGTTTCACCATTACCACCAATCACTTTCCTGGGAGAATGGTTATTTGCTACGCGTTTTCGTTAATTGAGCGAGAATTATTCTGTGTAATTGACAGAAGATGCCGGCGCTCATGTCGAGTGGTATTGAAACGCGGGCCCGATCCACCAATCCCTTTCGAATGTCGGACTGACGTCATCCAACACAGCTGTTAGGGATGAATCCCTGGGTTCTGCTAATTGGAGATAAATCTCCCTACAGTGGGTAGATACTGGAATCTGGTATATTACTCGGTAGAATTAGATGTATTTATTTATTCAAACTAACTCATAGTTATCCTGAAGGGATAAATATGAGGAATTTACAAAGATGATACGAAACAAGTATTATGCTTGATTTACGGTGACGACTGAACTCCCGAATCCTCGTGAGTTCAGTTTATATAATAATTAGGCGGGTCATATTATGACACTGGTCAGCAGTGTTGCACATGAACCTTGAATTAGTAAAAAATGAGTGAAGCAAATTGAACATAATTCATTGTTCAAATTCTTCACTTTTGTATATAAATAATTACTTAATTTATTGACCCTATTCTGGGGCATAACATTCCTCCCCGCTAGGGGAGAAAATTTCTATCATTGGAAATTTTCTTATCTGACACAATTTTCCTTACAATATTTTCAGATTTTGCAAAATTATTAAATTCATTATTATCAGTATACTTCTCACTAAATCCTCGAGACATTCTAAAATATTCGACTATATTATCTCCTTCAAAACTAATCATTCATTGAATGTCCCTAAAGTCTAAAGTACATCTTCAAGAAAGTTATGCTTTTCTGGAAATTTCCCAATAATGTGAAAATTTGAATCTTTAAATTAGAAATTAAATTCTGAAATGGAACTTCTCTGAGAAAATCACATTTCTTCAAATCTGATCGAACTTTGAAAAATCTTCTGATAATATTTTCAATTATTGACTCTTCCGACAAAACTCTGCACAATTCGTGATTTTCGGAAGAAAACCGAGTTCGTTTTCTAAAAATTATTTTCACATGTATTTTGTGAATAATAATATTCCGCGTTTTTCTGGAGATGGCCGGAATGCGCAGGTTATCTGCTCAGTTCTCTTGTGGCGATTCATTCTGCTGATTCAGCAGGTTGAACGCCCCGTCAATTTTTTTATGACGAATTCCACTGGCGTATTTTGTAAACACATCAAGTGAATATTCATCCGTTAAGTGTTCCTTGCAGTAAGAAAATTTTTCCTCTCGTTTCCTGTCGTTCAACTCCAGACGGTTTTTCGCAACGCTCTTATGAGTGTTTCTATGGATGACAATTCGTGGACCATCCCGGGGACCATTCCCTGGCCCATTCTCCTCCCCCTTTTTGAGAAGATCATATTACGTTCGGTGTGCGCTGTCGAACGTCGTGGTGCAAACCGAAGGCCTGTGCTGGAGATTGCGGCCCAGGATTTGGTTTCTCCCATGCCATCTCTGATCCCGGAGCCCCCTTTGCCTCGGTCCGCCATCTTGCCCTGCCCCATGTGTATGGGCGAAGGGTCCATCGGATGGTGTCCAAGGGGATCTCGTTCGTGTGGACTGCATCCGTACGTCAGGCATGCAGAAGATGCTTTTATTCTCGATTTTTTAGTGAGCTCGATTTCCGTTATTAGTTTTTTTTTCAAGTCAGAGCTATTGCTTGGGTCATGAAATGGGCTCATGAATAGCTGAAACAACCGTTTTCTTCGATCGCAGTTCAGTTTTTCCTGATTTTCTTGATTGTCTGCTCCTAGGCTCGACGTTTCCCTTATCAGCCTGGGTACACATACCTTGGGTACAAGACCCAAGTCCAGAAATGGCGTCGAAATGCTCAACACCGGAACGCCAGGCTGTGGGACAGAAACGTTTCCGGGGACGAAATTGGGGATATCTTCAATTTTCGAGGTCTGTTTGGTCTTAACCCTTCGTCCCACCCATGTCACGTGCCGATGTTCGTGCCGTCGTACGACATGAAGGCCGAGGATTTCGACGAGAACGAAAACTGTTTTCTGTGTGGCAGGAAAACTTGGGCCACTCCGGGCTTTTTCTTCGCCGATCATGGCTGGCATTTTTACTGTGGTTCCCGGAAACTGGGGCCCCTCATAGACGAGTGTATCTTTATCCCGTTTTACTAGTGCGTTCGTTTATAACACATCAAAGCTTATTTTTATTTGTAAAAATAAACTGACTCACTCAAGCTAGTGTACTCCGTTTATTTTTACAAATGAAAATAAACTGAGTACACTAGCTTGAGTGTTTTTGTTAACGACCCTATCTTCCCTAACTTGTTTTCCTACCCTGCTCATTCCCTTGTCCTTAGAATAAGGGTATTTCAGGGCTGAGAGTCCCCGTGGGTACGCTCCATGGACCAGGAGTTCATAAGTTTGAAGTTGGTCGTTTCGTAGGTCTGAACTTCCAACTCCGATTATTTTAATTGTCGATTCCCTTCCATCCCATCCGTCGTCGTTATGCGATCCGGCAATGTGAACGTCGAGGAATGCGTGCGTCAGCATCCTTGGCTTGGCGTGTCGTCTAACGTCCGCTCGCTGCTTGGTGCTCGACTGCCGTTGCAATTTGATGCCCGCTTCACCTACTTCTTTTCATCGAGATATTACTCCAAATAATATTTCTGCTGTCATACCACCTGCTACCTCTTCGGTCTTCATTGTTTCCTAACACCACTCAACGATTTTACCCTACGTCTTGCTGATTTCTAAGGATTTCTGCGGGTTCCTCACCCCCGAATTTTGTTTCACAGCTTCCATAGCAATGACTGGTATCAATAGTTTGCCTAGTTTAGTGGCAATTATTGGTTTTCGTCTTTTCCTATTCAGGATTATGATAAATAGTGGCTCGTTTACTCCCTCCTGTCCCTTTTCCTTATTTACCGAAATTTCCCTTTTGGCAATTAGGGTTTTATTATGAGGGCGCTGCTGTAATTTTTTGATACAGGTCTTAGAAAACCTCTTTTGTGTTTTGTGTTGCCCTTCTCTGAATGTTGTGAACCGTGCCCTTGCTAGACCTTCATCTTCTTGATGACGGTTCAGTGAAGACGGAGTCCTTGGACATTCAGCCAGGTCCTTCTGACTCTTCAATTGGTTCTTTCTAATGAAGTCCTGCTGGTTGCCTTCTGGAGATTCTTCCTTCCCGCCGTGTCGTTTCTGCATCGTGCCAAAGTAATCAGACCCTTTAACTATCTCCAATAACCATTCGCTACTGGTAGGATGGCATGATTGGTTGATATTTTGAGCAGGAACTTGTCTCCCAGCGTCTGATAAAGTTCGGTTCCGCATCTGCAGCATCTCTGATCCATGATCTTCAGGTAATATGGCCATTTTTGTCAGCCATATTGAAGTGATCTCTGATGCATTTTCTTCACCCTTTTCCCTTTCGAGTGAGAAAATGTGCCAATAATCCGTGCTTCGGCGGATAGCTCCAAGCTGGCTTGGTTGATTGGTGCTCACTAAGGCCCACACCTCTTGGATGAGGTATGTGATCATTTTCGACTGTGATGATTCGACTCTGTTGCATTGCCGCGAATCGAGAACTTCCCTTTCCCCGTGACATCTGTTTGGTCAGGTACCACGAGTAGAATCGCATTCCATTGACTGTATGAATTGAGCCGATAATCAATCTCAGTTTCCGTGATATTTGTCCGTAAACAGTGTGAGCGTCGTCTTGTGTCTTCCTGGTTCAGAGCTCGTATCCTTCGATGAATGCTGTAATCACTCTCCGATTTTGCTCAGGATCCAAAAGTCAAATTTCTCCTCCTCCCGTTAGAACCGATGATTCCGGAAAGATTCTTCAATGAGAATGAGTCTCCGATGATTTCCTCATTTCTCGTTCGCTTCCGCAAGTCGGAGATAATTTTTGACTTGAGTCTTCTTGGGTTTTCCTTGGCAATAAAGAAGAAAACTGTCCCCGAACGCTTAGTCAATTTTTCCAATTTTTTACTAAGCGATAGATTTACTTGCTTCCGATATTTGGATGCTGCTACCATTTTTCCGTCATTATTATGGCTGTCGCTGTTGTTGACATGACTCATGTTTTCCGCTGACATCTGGCAACGATGTTCCAAGCCATGTAAACCATTGGAAATACGGTTTTTCCCCAACACCGATAATTCTCTTCTCAGCATTTCTCCTCCCTCCAAGGAAGAAAAATCCGTGTTTCCGATGGGTTATCCCAGTGTGTGAATTTCCGTTGACTCATTTGGAGAGTGTCTGCCTGTTCATTTCTTTTAAAAATCGATGTCTCCGCATGTGGTTGTGTAATATTACTACCCATTTAACCAGGCTGATTGCCACTACCAATATCGGAAACAGTAGCTCGCTTAAGGTTTTCCCCCACCACTTCTGGGGTATGGGCTGGTTGATTGACCTGGAGCACTGCATCATTAATTGACTTAGTCAAGAATCGTGTTTTGTCAATCTCCTTCAATTTGAAAAATCGGAGTTCGGAGCCGTTTATCGATAAGGCCCTTCCTGATATGATTCTCACGTCCAGATCTATCGATTCTAGGAAATCTTCTCCTAGGACCCCTCCCGAGTAAGGAAAGTCGTTGGGGACCACGTGAAAAATGTGTCCCAACTCCTCCTGCCCGAATTGGAAATAAATAACAACTTTACCAAGTGTCGAAAACTCCTGGTCAGCAATTCCCCGCAGAATATTGGTGTCCTCCATTAACGGGAAACCCTTACGTATTTTCCCGATTTTTATTAGTGAAACAGCCACTCCTGAATCTACCAGGAAAGCTGTCCGCTTTCTAAGTTTTCCGGCCTCCAAGACAATATGATTTTTTAATCTATTATATATTGCATTGGCCTTATTATTCGTCCTGCATTCTGCGTGTACTCTAATTGTCTCAGGATGTAGCTCGAATCACGTTCAATCTCGTACGTCATCACCTGATGTACCTCTCTGGAATTACGATTCAGTGATTTTAACCTCCTGGATTTTCCGTTTTTATTTTTATTTTTACGTTTCGTGTGAACGTTGCTCTTGACTTCGGTCTTATTTCCATTGAGAATGGCCTCACTTTCTGCTGAGTCAGAAATTCCAAGTCGTTTCTTCAGTTTGCGGCAAACATATGCATTATGACCTTCATATTTGCAGTATTTGCATTTCTGCTGATTTCGATTTTCGACATTACATCTGCAATTCGTCCGAATTACTTCGTCGTTTCCATTTTCCAATGAGAGTCCACACTCTGCAGCTGTGTTTCCCTCTTCTCCGCAGTTGAAACAAATGTTCAATTTCATTTGACCTTGCTGTTGGTCCCTCCGCGTTGTTCTCGCCCTATTTTCTAGGCGTATCATTTTCTTTGAAAAATCTGGAATGTTGGCTCCTGCTACGGGGTTGTCCTCAATCTTCGCCTGCGTTATTGAGCCTTTGTTGTTTGAAATTTCTCCGTTTGATGACACGTATTGCCCCGTGTCCCGCTTCGGATTTTTCGCTGAACTCAGCAACATTGTCTCCTCGAGTTCTGCTGCTGTTTCCCAACACTTGCGAAATGTCTGAAATATAACTAATTTCACCAAGCGCTGAATCCATTGTATCAACCCCTATTCGAAACGAATTTTGGCTAATTTCACTGCTAACCTCTCGACTCGAACCGCAAATGCGCTAACGCCCTCATCTGTGCTCTGTCGAAGGGTGCAAAATTCCAGATGTAATTCTTCCAAAGTTCTTCCTCTGGATCCTGCTCCTTTTGTACTCCTGTACGTAGAATCCGCCAGAGTTATATCATTTTTGCTGCTCGGTGCTAAGGGGGTCGTACCTTCCATAGCATCTGCAAAAACTTGACTTTCGTGGTCAGCTGGGCCGATGATATCCGTCGCCGCCTTCATGGCTGCATTCGATACATCGACTACTGACAACGAACCTGGTATGTCTACTAGTGCTGGTGCTCCGACCAGTTGCTCTGTTGCGCCTGGCACGCCGGCCAGGGCTTCATCAATAACTGACACACTTGCTAGTGTCCTTGGGCCCATCTCGATAAAGTTCATCTCTCCACGAGATACACTGTAAAATCCTTTGGAAACTCTATGTCAACAGTACTTCCAATTACCTCAGAAACTGCCGATTGAAGTGGAAATTTTCCGGAATTATTTCCACTCCGACGATGAAAATTCCTGGCTGCAACAAATTCGAATGTCTGTATGAAGCCATAACTATTAATGTAACTTGACTATTGCTAGTAAAAAGTCACAAAAACATTTCTTAATGCAGCTAAATAATTATTAAATACTTATCAGCTGCTCCGATTCCCCCCCCCCCCTTNGGAATCCGGTATATTACTCGGTAGAATTAGAGGTATTTATTTATTCAAACTAACTCATAGTTATCCTGAAGAGATAAATATGAGGAATTTACAAAGATGATACAAAACAAGTATTATGAAATATTTAACAAGTATTATGCTTGATTTACGTTGACGACTGAACTCCCGAATCCTCGTGAGTTCAGTTTATATANTCTGTCGAAGGGTGCAAAATTCCAGATGTAATTCTTCCAAAGTTCTTCCTCTGGATCCTGCTCCTTTTGTACTCCTGTACGTAGAATCCGCCAGAGTTATATCATTTTTGCTGCTCGGTGCTAAGGGGGTCGTACCTTCCATAGCATCTGCAAAAACTTGACTTTCGTGGTCAGCTGGGCCGATGATATCCGTCGCCGCCTTCATGGCTGCATTCGATACATCGACTACTGACAACGAACCTGGTATGTCTACTAGTGCTGGTGCTCCGACCAGTTGCTCTGTTGCGCCTGGCACGCCGGCCAGGGCTTCATCAATAACTGACACACTTGCTAGTGTCCTTGGGCCCATCTCGATAAAGTTCATCTCTCCACGAGATACACTGTAAAATCCTTTGGAAACTCTATGTCAACAGTACTTCCAATTACCTCAGAAACTGCCGATTGAAGTGGAAATTTTCCGGAATTATTTCCACTCCGACGATGAAAATTCCTGGCTGCAACAAATTCGAATGTCTGTATGAAGCCATAACTATTAATGTAACTTGACTATTGCTAGTAAAAAGTCACAAAAACATTTCTTAATGCAGCTAAATAATTATTAAATACTTATCAGCTGCTCCGATTCCCCCCCCCCCCTT
>NW_021681462.1:30576-32943 GCF_001412515.2 Diachasma alloeum
CCCTTTAAGAGAGAACCAAGTCTGACCGTTGAAATTGAGGACAAAGTCAGACCTCGTACTATTCAGTTGAATAGATTTTTGGATTCAAAACGTCTCTCCGTACGATTGGAATCTTCTGCTGCTTGTCTATCCTAGGAGTTGATAGCCTTCTGCATCCAAAACGTCGCTCAGTACGATTGGAATCTTATTCTACTGGCCTATCCTAGGACGATCTTCTCTCTCCCCCGATGAAAATACACTCCAGGGGATGATAACGAACCTCTAATCCACCAAAGTTCACCGAATTATTCTCGTACCCTACTGTAGTTGTCGGCAAGAGTTGATCAGGCCCTGCCTTCGAAGACGCATCGCTGCCACTGAAAATGTTAGGGATGAATCCCTGGGTTCTGCTAATTGGAGATAAATCTCCCTACAGTGGGTAGATACTGGAATCCGGTATATTACTCGGTAGAATTAGAGGTATTTATTTATTCAAACTAACTCATAGTTATCCTGAAGAGATAAATATGAGGAATTTACAAAGATGATACAAAACAAGTATTATGAAATATTTAACAAGTATTATGCTTGATTTACGTTGACGACTGAACTCCCGAATCCTCGTGAGTTCAGTTTATATAATGATTAAGCGGTCATGTTATGACACTGGTCAGCAGTGTTGCACATGAACGCTGAATTAGTAAAATAATGAGTGAAGCAAGTTGAACTAACTTCATTGTTCAAATTCTTCACTTTTGTAAATAAATCATTAGTTAATTTATTGACCCTATTCTGGGGCATAACACAGCCAACTCCCAAAACACTTCACGAGATCGCGAGGTAGAAATCAATGGTACCAACGCTCCCACTAAAATCTGCTTCGAATATTTTATTACGAGACAAAAAACTCGCCCATGGATTGTCCAGCAGAATTCCCTGCATAACAGAACAAGACAAATTGTAAATAAACAAAACCATTTCCTATCATGGTACTCTCCACTTGCTAATGGGCTAGTTCTAACCTATGCGCGAACTTACAACCACGCAAGGCTAAGACCTTTGGCTATTTTTACTTTATTATTGGATTGTAGGCTACGGAAAGATTCTTGATGTCAGTCCTGAAGTTGATGCTGGAGTTAAGATTTTTCTTGATGTGAAATGTTTCCACGAACTTTCTCTTAGACTTGCTTCTCTCAAAATCTATAATCTTTGTGTCATCAAAATTAAATTTATGATTTTCCTGCTGCGCATATTTGGTCAGAACCGTGCGAACATTTCTGAGAAGAAATCGTGGTTTTGCCGTCCTCTTGTAGAGTGTCTGCAAAGCTAAGTAGATTATTCGGTAGATTTGGTGTTGGCTTGGTCTCGAAAGTTTCAAAGAAACTGGCTTCTGTTTGCGGCTGTACTAAAGATAAAATAGATCCCCAATTGGAATCATATCTGATATACAAACTCAACTGTTCTGAGTGTGGCTTGACTTATGTGGGTCAGACTGGTGTTTTAAGTAACTTAAAAGATAGAATTTATAGATATAAATATTGCACAGGACTGGAGGCCAGAAATGGTCGCACGGCTCTGCCGAAACATGCGCAGGAGGAAAATCATAAATTTAATTTTGATGACACAAAGATTCCAGATTTTGAGAGAAACAAGTTTAAGAGGAATTTCGTGGAAATGTTTCACATCAAGAATCTTTCGGCAACCAAAAATCAACCAATACAATAAAAATAACCGAAGGTCTTAGCCATGCGCGGCTAAGACCTTCTAGCTAATTTTTTAATTTCATACTTCTTGTGGATATTCAGCTCCGCTGTCTTTATACAGCAATCATTTTTCAAAAAATTAATTGGATCACATGGGATGGCGTCGCTATCTTGCGACGGGACGCTAACGTGAACTCACATGGTTTGAGGGATACAACACCCTTCAAACGAACCAAATGCTCCCTCATAGCTACCTGAATAAATCAAATTAGTTAATAAAGCTACCTAAAATAAATTTTGTGCGAAAATTCATGCTTTATGCGTCTCGCTACGGCAATTGAGGCAACTCGCTACCTGCTTCATTGCTACCTCTCTGCTTACTACCTTTTCTTGCTCTCTTTACGTAACTATCATATGCTACCTATTTCTCTGCATTTTCTCCAACTTTCAAGAGTTTTGGAGGAAAAATTATACTACCTCTCTCTCTCTCTCTCTCTCTCTCTTTCTCTCTCTCTCTCTCTCTCTCACTCTCTCTCTATCTGTCTCTGTCTGTCTCTGTCTCTGTCTCTATCTCTGTCTCTGTCTGTCTCTGTCTCTGTCTCTGTCTGTCTCTGTCTCTGTCTCTGTCTGTCTCTCTCTGTCTCTCTCTGTCTCTCTCTCTGTCTCTCTCTCTGTCTCTCTCTCT
>NW_021681462.1:32965-37364 GCF_001412515.2 Diachasma alloeum
CTCTCTCTCTTTCCCTCTCCCTCTCTCTCTCCCTCTCTCTCTCCCTCTGTCTCCGTCACTCTCTATCTATCATCATGTATCAATCGTATTGAAGATGTATGTGAATCTGTTATGAGGGATGAAGATTGTATTTGTATTGGGGATTCCAATATCGACTTGAACAAAAGAAATTTTTATACAAGTAAATTGATAAATGTATTTGCAGGCTTGGGAATCAAGCAATTGATTAGTGAATCAACGAGAATTAAAAAAGATACGTCAACTTTGATAGATTTGATGTTTAGTAATAGGAGAATTAACCCGAGGTTACTTCATAGTCCAAAAATTACTGTTCATGCAATTATTGAATTTAAATTAGAAAATGTCGATAACGATGGCACAGTATATAAAATGAAAATAAGGGATTTTAAAAAATTTGATCCAGATAATTTTATAAAGCAATTGAAAAATAATTTATTCAACGAGAGGTCATGTGAGGATGATAGTGGAGATTTAGATGAGAAAGCAGACAAATTTATTGAAACAGTAGTATTAACCTTGGATAATGTTGCTGCAGTAAAAGAAATTGTGATAAAAAATGATATCAAAGAAAAAAAATGGTTTAATGATGATGTAAAACTGCATATAAAAGAGAGACAACAATTATATAAAATTGCCATGATAAATAAGACTGAGGCTAATTGGCTGAATTTTACACAAAAAGAAATGAGGTTGTGTCAGTAGTACGTAAGGCTAAAAAAGAGTATTATGAAGATAAAATTGATAATAACAAACTACCTGAAAGTCAAGAAAAATCTGATCTCGGCTATCGATGAACTAGAACAAAATAATAGAGCCGCGGAAATTGCTGCAATCTGCAGCGTCCTCAAGACGAGAGAATTTTGATTTACCTACCGAAACTTGTCGCCAAGATAATATTCCACCTGTCCGCTACTGATAGCTGGGAGATTTTATCGTGAGAATTCGGTAAAGGGTAGATGAGTTTTGTAACGTATAAGGCTCGGCATTTATATATATCGAATTAGATTTATTCACAGCAAACGTAACTTTGGTTTACACCATGAGAGCTGGAACGAGAGTATGCTCTCGCGACAACGATATTAATCATCCGATCGAGGACGTCCGAATTATTACAAATCGTCGCGAGGTGGTGTGGTAAGGTATTCAGTTGCTAAGCCAAGCCCGAATACAATACATTGAAATAATCTTAAACAAATATATAAGTAGCTTCGCTACATTTTTATATGACACATTATTCAGCTGAGCTCGCTGAGATCCCTAGTTATCGTTTCCATTGTATCCATCCCATGCTGGACTCATCCATTTCTTTCGAGAAGACTTATAAGACTTTGGCACATCTGTCGAATAATAAAGCACCTGGCCCGAATGACTTAGCGAATGAGTTTTCTAACAGCCTTCCACCGCCTTGCATTTCAGCTTTAAGAAACCTCTTCAATAGAATTCTGGAAACTGGTACTCTATATTAGTGCTGGGGGTCGGTTAAAACCATATTGCGTCATAAAAAGGCGGACAACTTAGACGACAACAACTACCGCAACATTGCATTATTTAATTGCATTTCAAAGATCTACACTCAAATCATCACAAACCACATGCAGACCTGGTGTGAAAGTCAGAAGTTGTTTCTTGAGTATTAGTGTGGGTTTCGCACGAATAGAGGTTGCTCAGATAATCTATTCTGTTTACTTTCGGTCACTCAAATAGCATTGAGCTAGCCACGAAGGTATCTAGCCTCCATCTTCGTAGATTTTAAACAGGCATTTGACACCATTTAACACCAGATGTTATAGGATGATAGGCTGAGATACCTGGCATTAAGCTCGAGAGCATTGAACTCAGTCAACGATCTCTATGAAAAGCTCAGCATGTTCTACGAGATTAATGGTGTGAAATCGAGCAAAATGAGGATCACCAAAGGTACGCCATAAGGAGAATCTCTAAGCCCACTCCAGTTCATTCTGTTCACAAGTAGTCTGGAGAAGCACCTTCGAGAAACAGGCCTTACACGGGCTAGCTTGGGTGGACCTCTTGAGTTATTGGCACTTGGCTTTGCAGATGATATTGTTCTTCTGGCCCATTCAGTTCAAGTCACTCAGAAGACGCTGAATCCTCTGCATACCTTCTGCCCATCTCTTGGTCTCTCTGTAAATGCCAAGAAGAGTCAGATAGTTATCACCCATAAGAGCCCCAAATACCTCAATATGCCGAGCTTGAAATACAACGTAAGCACGATAGAAATCGCCAAATCATACACGTATCTCGGGATCCTATTTTCCAGATCTGTAAAATTCAATGAGGCAGCTATGAACCGAGTGACGAAGGCAAACCAGGCAATCGGCGTAACCCTGGGAAAAATTAGGAAGGCCCAATCTAGATGTTTACTTCCCGCAGATTAACTTTTCAACACGGTAGTGAGTGCTACCCTCCTCTACGCGGCGGAGTTCTGGATGGACGAACATAATAGCCCCGTGGGCACCGCACAGTCAAAATTTTTTAAGCAACTCTATGGCTGGCCCCGCTCCTCTCCTCATTACATCGTCCGTCCAGAATCGAGGGTACCTGATACAAGCTTGGAAATCTTGAAGAAGAAACTGAGATGGCTAATGAAACTACTGGAAATGGCACCCAGACTTCCCTGTCAGTGTTACAACAGGTTTTTGTATATTGCTGTTGAGGACAACCATGTATTGAGTGAGAGCTACCAGTCACGACTCAATCAATTCAAGAAGTTCTGAGAGTGAGAACATCGAGAGAAGCTGACGTGTTCTTCATTTACCTTAAAAACTTGATGTCTTTTCGCTTCAACATCGTCAGCTGCTAACATGCAAAATTAGTTACATGAATGAGTGGCTGTAGTGGCCGCGCGAGAAGTGTGTGGCTCCGGCGGTCATCCAGGCTAAGCAGCGTTCAGTCTGCCCAGTCCTTGGATGGGTATCCGCTTAGGCACACCTAACCGCGTGGGACTCCAGTCGCTAGGCACGAATGTAGGGAACCACTGTGCCCCTTGAATTAGTGTGACCAATGGACACAGTGAAATCCCTGCATGAGCGGCCGGCTGCACGACTGAGGTTTTCCATGGTTTCCCTGACAGTCCAATCCCGAATGGGGTGCAGTTGGGGATAAAGTAAGTCGGCCGATGGTAACACAGATACGGAAGGGAACAAAATGTAAAAACCCGAGAGGGTATACATATGGAACCAAAAAATATAAAAAATATTGTGACGTATTTCTTACCTCTGCGGAAGATAATAGATACGCAGCCCTCAGCGACCCAAATGACAAACCAAAGGTTGGGCGCCAGAACGTATGAAACGTTCACCAAAATCGAAGACGAAATCAAACGAGCGATAAAATAAACAACGATGAGAGAGCGATCGCCGACAGCTCAGATCAACCGCGGAGGCGGCTGGGTTCCACAAAATCCGCTCTCAATANTTTCTTTCAACGTCATCCGTCAATTAATAAAATGCTAGTCAAAGATAATGTAAAGAAAGTCAATAAATGGGAAAATCTATCAAGAAGTCAAAAAAAAAAAAGTAACTAACCGGGTTACTGCAAGGTCAAATGTCACGACAAAGGAATCGATAAGAAGAACAACGAAAACTGTTGCGAAAACAATAATTCAAAATTGGAGTCTGATTCTCAAACGACGCGATTCGGATTACCACGAAAAATACTAATAATAATGACCAAAGCCGGTGAATCTGCCTAATGCAAGGTCACGGCTACACGATACAAAAATACGGAAATCAAGCATCAAAGACGCTGTAATTCCAAATCACGTCGATAATTCCTACACTGTTCGGTAATGCCAAAATTCTAAATTAAATAAATAAAGTAATATACGAACAGCGATAATGCGAAAATTCCCTGAAGCTGAAACATTACCCCGAGAATTCCACTTTGGATATCCGAATTTTTCCAAAGTGAATGCGAAACGAGAGTTGCTACTTACAACCAATATTTGAAACACTGAGTTTCAATCGGAAGATTCCGACATAAATATTTCCAGAAAACACGTAAATTGATAAAATGAGAAGTTCACTGAATTTTACCCGAAACCGTTAGAATGCTCCGCTGAGCGAGAAGCTAGATCTCGTCAAAATCCGAAAGCCAAAACTCTAATGGCGTCATTCGCCATGGACGAAAACCGTTTGTCCAAAAGGAAGCTAATTTAACGAGATCCCGCTCTCTATTACAATCAATGAATTAACGATTAATTAGATCCACCGCTCACCAGAACTGATGAAGTCTCAGCAACAAATTCTCCGGGAAAAATTAGGACTCCCAATAATCGTCAACGAAAGATGTCGGAGACACCGAGAATTCGGGCGTCGGAACACGGTAATAATTTTTATAATTCACGAAAAACTTGCGA
>NW_021681462.1:37509-97996 GCF_001412515.2 Diachasma alloeum
TCTCTCTCTCTCTTTCAGGTCTTTAAATTATTATTTCTTATTTTTCCGCAGGGTACTATATTTACCCCGGAACGAGATAAAATCTCGTTACACACCTCCCTCCGTGGAAGAGGTTTCGACCCGAAACCTAAGGCCTCAGGTCTACAGCTCCCGGAGTANGTTACATGAATGTTCATTCGTATTGTCATTTATGTCAAACTCGCACTTGTTGTCCATGTTACCTAACTGACACTCGGATTTCAAATTCTCACTTATTCAATCTCTAATCATTTAAATCTCTCAAGTATATCACTTGTAAGAGATTTTTGCTGAGGCTGCCTCAGGAAAATCCCAAACTACTTTGGCCTGCTCTATCGCTCAATTGTTGGGCGCCAGCTGCATTTTATCCGGGAAATCCAACGTTAAATCGGCCTCAGGGGCAAACTCGTCTACCCTGAGGACTTTCGTGGCGGGACTGTGTGTGCCGAGCCAGCATCAGTGTGACACGGTAGGGTGGGCGAGGTTCACCAGTGTCGGAGCAAAATCCATTCCCCCGCTCTGGGTATTTTCAACCCCAGAAGCTAACGAAATAGTTCTCTCAAGGGAAAACTCCCNCGGGGGGTCTGTTCGACTTCTAAGTCTCCTTCGATCTTTCGTCGCAGCGAATTTGCGGGCTCTGGCTTTCGGCCAAAGTTGACGAAAGCGGGAGTGGCTTTCAGCGAGCTGTGTTGGGNCCAGAGGACTCGAACCTGGAGAAGCTGCGGATTACCTGCGAATCCTTCTCACCCCGCAGGGTGCCGAACACTGAGAGGCGGATGCGACCTCGGCCCCTGGAGACTATCTCACTGGCCGAGAGTCCACCCCAACTAACCCCAATGCGCGGTAAAANGTGCTTCCACATACGCCCTGATCATTGCCTTTAGCGAACGATTCACTCTTTCAGTGGGGTTCGCTTGTGGGTGATAAGGCGGGGTCGTTCGGTGCTTCATGTTGGTAGAAGCAGCGAGAACTTTCAAGTCCTTGTTGACGAACTCGGTTCCATTGTCGGTGAGCAATTCTCGAGGAGCTCCCCATCGATAGATGATTGTCTCCTCTAAAGCTTTCCGTATGGCCGCTCCGTTAGCTTTGCGGAGGGCTCGTACCTCTATCCACTTCGTGAAGAAGTCCTGGATCACAAGAATATACTGGTGTCCCGATTTACTGCGTGTAAAGGGGCCCATTATATCAGCCGAGATCCGAGACCATGGTTTCTCGATTGCTCGAGGCCCCATTTGTCCGATCGGCGCTTGCTGTTGCACTTTGCAGCACTGACACTCGTGACACGAACGTACGNGACTTGCCTTTTCTCTCTCTCTTCCAGGTCTTTAAATTATTATTTTCTCATTTTTCTGCAGGGTAATATATTTACCCCGGAACGAGATAAAATCTCGTTACACACCTCCCTCCGTGGGCGAGGTTTCGACCCGAAACCTAAGGCCTCAGGTCTACAGCTCCCGGAGTAGCTCATCGTCCGACTCGTCGGTCGGAGGATCTTCTCGGGCTTCCTTGTAAGGCTTTAAGTCCACTATGGACGCACCTTTGGAATTTCGGCCGGCTAGGTCAGAAACTTCATAGAAATTTCTGGAGTGTTTCTTCGTGACTACGAAGGGTCCATTAGTTCAGTGAGGCTAATCGATGGTTGGCAGCATTCGAGAGCTCGTGGTTGCGAACTAAGACTAGTTCGCCGACCTCGTATTCGCCCGCTCTTCGGCGGAAGTTATAAGCTTGTGCCTGTCTGTCGTTGGCTTCCGCCAAGGCGTGTTTGAACGCCAGTCTTAAGGTGTCGTGGCGTCTCATTCGTTCGACCCAAACCTCCGGGGGGTCTGTTCGACTTCTAAGTCTCCTTCGATCTTTCGTCGCAGCGAATTTGCGGGCTCTGGCTCTCGGCCAAAGTTGACGAAAGCGGGAGTGGCTTTCAGCGAGCTGTGTTGGGCTGTGTTATATGCGAATCTGAACGCATCTAAATGACAATCCCAATCTCGATGGTCAGCTTCCACATACGCCCTGATCATTGCCTTTAGCCAACGATTCACTCTTTCGGTGGGGTTCGTTGTGGGTGATAAGGCGGGGTCGTTCGGTGCTTCATGTTCGTAGAAGCAGCGAGAGCTTTCCAGTTCTTGTTGACGAACTCGGTTCCATTGTCGGTGAGCAATTCTCGAGGCGCTCCCCATCGATAGATGATCGTCTCCTCTAAAGCTTTCCGTATGGCCGCTCCGTTAGCTTTGCGGAGGGCTCGTACCTCTATCCACTTCGTGAAGAAGTCCTGGATCACTAGAATATACTGGTGTCCCGATTTACTGCGTGTAAAGGGGCCCATTATATCAGCTGAGATACGAGACCATGGTTTCTCGATTGCTCGAGGCCACATTTGTCCGATTGGGGCTTGCTGTTGCACTTTGCAGCGCTGACACTCGTGACACGAACGTACGTACGTCATCACATCTTCTAACGTCGTTGGCCAGTAGAATTGATTGGCCAGCCGTTGGCAGGTCTTGTCGACANACATTTGTCCGATTGGGGCTTGCTGTTGCACTTTGCAGCGCTGACACTCGTGACACGAACGTACGTACGTCATCACATCTTCTAACGTCGTTGGCCAGTAGAATNCCGAGACCATGGTTTCTCGATTGCTCGAGGCCCCATTTGTCCGATCGGCGCTTGCTGTTGCACTTTGCAGCACTGACACTCGTGACACGAACGTACGTACGTCATCACGTCTTCTAACATCGTTGGCCAGTAGAATTGATTGGCCAGCCGTTGGCAGGTCTTGTCGACACCTAGGTGTCCGGCCTGCGGCAAATCGTGATTTTCGCGAATGGCTTCACGTCTCAGTTCTCGAGGCAAGACTAGCTTCCACTCGTTGAGATCCTCGTTGACCACGGAAGCGCTTAGATTGGGCTTCAGGTGGTACAACAATCCTTCAGAGAGTCTCCAGGTTCGGTACTTCTCTGGTACTCTCTCGACTTCCCGACAGCGGCGTAGATACGACTTGTCCTGGGTATCTAGGGCGACTGTCAAGATCTCTGTCGCGCCCTCTGGAGCGCGGGACAGGGCGTCAGGAACGTGGTGTAACGCGCCTTTGCGGTGTATGATTTTGTAGTCATACTCCATCAGCCTCAGGTTCCATCTCGCAAGCCTTCCGGCGGCGTCGTTCATGTTATGAAGCCACCGCAAGCTGCTGTGATCCGTGATTACGGTGAAGGAGTAACCTTCNCTGTCAAGATCTCTGTCGCGCCCTCTGGAGCGCGGGACAGGGCGTCAGGAACGTGGTGTAACGCGCCTTTGCGGTGTATGATTTTGTAGTCATACTCCATCAGCCTCAGGTTCCATCTCGCAAGCCTTCCGGCGGCGTCGTTCATGTTATGAAGTCACCGCAAGCTGCTGTGATCCGTGATTACGGTGAAGGAGTAACCTTCGAGGTAACAGCGGAACTAGACCACCAATAAAATACTTGCAAGCTGTTTTATCTCTTTCTACCGGGGGAATGCTAGCATAAGCTAGACGAGCTAGATTGTGAATTTCTTCTCCGAATGCTTTTAGAGTTTCATTTTCACGACGTTTACGATACTCGATTTGATTGCAATTCATACGTGAAAAATATTTATCAACGAATTGTTTTTCCAATAAATCGATTAATTTGTCGTCATTCTTCAGATCATAATCATTTAGGCATTCAAGAATTTCTGAGGCTTTGCCACGCAAAGATGTAGCTAATTTCGCGGCTTTGGTTTGTTCAGACCAAGCGTTGTGCTCAGCGGCAATTTCGAATTGTTTTTTACAATGTAGAAAAGGTTTAAAACCGTCATAAATGTCGGGTTTAATTTTTTCGTTCTTCAAAACATTAACATTACTACCAAGCAAGTGAGCAGAGTTAGATGCATTTGCAAAAGGGTTCAAATTACTACTGGTGGAAGCAATAGAAGTAATAGGAATATTATCTGTATTCCGATGTTACTCTGCTGAGTCAAATATTCCTCGGGATGGTGGCGGAAAGGGTACGTGAGCTGTTTGGTGCCTGTGGAACTACTGGAGCTAGCGGAACTGCTGGTGCTGACGGAATTACTGGAGCTAGGGGAACTGCTGGTGTTGGTTTTCCTTCGCGTAGCAATTCCATCATTGTATTGCGAATATCACCCAGAAAGGTCCGATGCTCTTCCTGAAGTCTCTGTTGTAAATTATCATTCATAGCTGCTGCAAGTCTCATCTCTGCTGCTTGAATTCCTCGATTGAATCTCTCTTGCGTGATAAAGAAACGAGCGTCTATGTTTTGCCTTAAAGTCCTCTCCAACGGATTTTGAAAGCCACGGAATCCTCTCCGTAATGGATCTCCAACGTCTCCAAGGCCATGTTCGTCTTCGAAATGACTCGAATCGCCGGCATCGGCATCCGCCATTGCGCAATCACCATAACTGTCACTTCGTCAGAATTAACGGATAGACAGCACTTTATAAATAATTAATTTATTTCGTTCCGGATTTATTTTCTAGACAGCTTCTTTGAAGTATTGATTTTATTTCTGACACCAAATGTAAAGATCAACTCAATTGATTGAGTGTCAAAGGCAAAAGGGGCAATTTATTATTCTTTCAACTCCATCATCCAAACAGAGATAGATAAAAACAAATCACTCTCACACCCATAACAACAATCCATGGTAAGCATTCGAACTTCATTCCTCTCATTCTCATTCAAGGGGAGGGGAAGTGGATAATTTGATTAACTCTATCACAACAATCATAATAATCCCAGAAACGATTTTAGGCCACCTTAATTTGTGCAAAATCCTCAAAAGAAACATGATTAATGATCGACGATCAAAAACTAATTTTAAGAACTTAGAGAAATTTAAAAATATAATAGAGAGCTGAATGAGCATTCATCTTTACTATCATATCACATCATATAAAGATAAAATTTAAGTGTTTTTTTTATTATCAATATTTTTCCCACTTATTAAATAAATTAGTAGACTGCCAGTAATACTCTTACTCACATCCAATAGTGTTTCTTAATCGAAATAATGAATTCAAATTCACAGATAATGTAGAATTGTGAGAGCGACTCAATGCCAGACTCTTCTTATATGACCACTTTATGGTTACTAAGTTTTTGAAACATTGTTTTTCCTGTGAATATTGTATATATTGTATATTAAATTGAGTAAACGAATGTTGAAAATAATCAATATTTTCCACTAATTATTCGTTTTCAGGCTTATACAGGGTCTCTCAGTGGGCCAAAACAGTTGAAAATTTCTCCAGGGAGGAGTCGTACTGCAAAATATGTCAGATGAACTTTGCAGGGTATGGTGAGGGATACTCGGTGCAGATGGAATTGCTGCTCGCGTTGTTTCTTTTTATACTGCAAGCATGAACTCAGTTTTTACAAATGGTAACTCAATTTTTGACCCCCTGAAAGTTGTGTATCTCATTGAGGCGAATCCAACCATATCGTATTTTATAATTTTGCACTAGATATTGGATAAAAAATCGCTTTATTTAAGCGCTCCCACAAATTGTGTTCCATAGGTGGCACATGTGTAATCGTGTAGGTGCAGATAACAGTCATTGCATGAGATGTCGGATGTTGCCACCATTTGCAGTGAAGCAACAACTTGAATCAACTGCTAAAGTCAAAGGTGATGAACTCCTTAGATATGATCAACTTAAATCACTTGTTCGATAGGAAGAAGCGAATAGGAACCAAACAGAAGGTGCGAGCGGCAAGATGAGAGCTGCCAATCTGGTTAAAAGATCGGATAGGTGTTTCGAGTGTGGTGGGAACGGACATTTTGGAGGAGGCTGCCCCAGCTGGGACAAAGGCAAACTGTGCTACGTAGGTGACAAACACGGGTGCGTATCACAGGATTGTCCAGAATCCAGAGGAAATAGTCATTACAACGTAAAAGGTAAGCCAAAACAAGTTAATTATCGTGGACAATATTTCGTGGATTTAGGCGTGGTGATGGTTGTGGTTATCCGGAAGGGAAGTGAGAAAACGGTAGGACAAATGATGGGATAGGTGAGAAAAGGAGAAAATTCAGTAATCAGATAGACCAACCACGTTTTACATAATCGAAATCCAACATAAGATCAAAAACAGGCATTAGCAAGGAAGGAGAAGAGAGATCCGTTGAGAATAACGAGGAGAAGGATGAGTTGGATGTGAATTTAATTTGTCCCATGGAGGTAGATAGAAAACCTATAAACCAAGAAGTGATGTATGTTGAGGACGCAAAATACGATAAAAATAAATTCCTTACTGAGTTCTTGGCTGACTCAGGTGCAACTGAGCATCTGACAAACTCGAAAATAATATTCCAACCTTCAATGAGAAAAACACAGGTGTGATTAGAGGTGTAAATAAGAATGAGTCAGCAGATTTAAGAATGGAGGAAGTAGGAAGGGTTGAAATTTCATTAGAAAGCGGGAAAAAAATTGAAATAGGTGAGGTAACTTTTGTGGAAGCTCTTGAAGTTAACTTGTTGTCTTTAAGAAGATTTGCTGAAATAGGATTCGCGATTTACTTGGACAATAAAAAAATAGACATCTTTGACCCAGACTCCAACGAGTGTTTATCTTAGGCATGTACTTCCTGTACATGGATAATAGATAATAGATAATGCATAATAGATAATAGATAATAGACCTAATGGATAATAGATTTGGAAATGAACAAGTATAACTCTCCCAGTAATGAGTTTCAGAAAAGCACAAATAGAAGAGTAATAGCAAACATAGCAAAAGGTGAGCTGGAAATGAGAAAATACGTGACGCAGAGGGTCACAGCCAAACAAAAAGAAGAAGTGGTTAGTGAGATTCCAACTGAAAGGATAGATTAGTTCGAAAAAATGTCTATTGAAGGAAAGAAAGATGAGCGAGAAGAAACTCTAATAGATGAGACAAAAATTAACGAGGAAATTTCTAAACAAACCAAAAAAATGGGGGAGCTGCGAGCATCCGTGAGGTACAGTTATGTGTTTCTACCCATCCTGTCATTTTTTGCTGGTGTTACTTACTTTTTAAGTGTATGAGGTCAATCTCTCAACTTATTTGAATGTTTGGATCCGGTTTTCTGACCTAAGAAATCGATCCTGGTCGCTTGAAAATTCCCAGTGGTGCACTGCTGCATTTTAGTAAAGTGGTTTTTGAGAGGTTATGTTGCCTCGCCCACGTTTTGGCGGGCGCAATTCACGATCCCAATGAAAGAATGTAACAGCTCTGTTGAACATTCCACCGATATTATTAAAACTACGGCCGACAAAAGTGCTCTCAGCTGTACTCGAGTCGATCTGTCACCTGCTCGACAACCACTTATTGCAGCTTCAAGCCCATACACCTCATCCAAAAGAAAACGCAAATCACCCACCCCGCCGTGATCTGACTCCAACAATAGAAAATATAGCAAAGTCGAAGACTCCTTTCATAAAGCCGAAGAAACCTTCTCCCAGCTCTAGTTTAGAATTATCCGAAAATACCTCCGAACAGGAGCATTTTCTCTCAGTGTCCAGCTGTTCACACACCATGAGCAACATGGAAACTACTCTAAATTCATTGGGACCTTCAGCAGATGAGAATGATACCACTCTGAATGCTCCTCCCTCTTCAGTTGAAGATAGACTGTCCAGAATTAAAGGCAATTTCACTGCGTATTTCAAGAACATCACGAAACTGCTCAATGACTCGATCAACTCTTGCAACAACCTGAAAGAGGAACTAAGAGATTGCAAAAATGAACTGATCTCAACAAGAACATCCCTCGAAGCCAAGGTCAGTAAAGTAATCGAGACCAATGCTGCTCTTAGAACTGAGAACGCAACATTCAACAGTGAAGTCAATAAGAGACTGGAAGTGATTGAAACCAAATTGTCATCTGACAATTTTTCCTCCCCCTCTAATGAAATAATGGGGAATTTGCGGAAGAAAATTGATTACTTGGAGAATGAGCAAAAGAAGTTGAATATCACAATCAGAGGTCTTGCCACCACTGCGCCTGAAGCTCACAACAACGCCACGACCTTTCTAAAGGATGTATTTGGATTAGATGATGTGGTTCAAAGTGTGTGATTCATCCCACTCCGAGAAACAAACTCTAACATCATCATTGTGCAGCTGAAGTCGTTGAAGAATAAGTTGAATATTCTCAATCAAAAGAAGAAGCTAGCTGGAAAAGCAGAATTCAAAAATGTTTTCATTGAGAAAGCTTTAACGATCTATGAAAGTAAGAGCGAAAAAACTTTGAGATCTTACGGAAACTGCCAGAGCCGAGGGGAAAAGAGTGAGGTTGGGGTATAACTGGATTCAAATCGATGACATCACCTGTAGATGGGATGAGCAAGCCCAAAAGCTAGTCCCTTGGGGGAACCAACGAGCGAGAATCATCAAAGCTAAATCTCCCTCTCATCTCTCTGGTACTACTCCAATCCCGGGCTCTACGCCGCTGGATAATCACCAACTACCTCCGTCAAAAAACTGATTAAGTCCAATGAGCTATGCATTGTCTTCTGGAACGTGAATGGCTTCGAGAATTTCCTGGCCAGCGATGTCTCCATGTCTGCTGATATAACCTGTATCTCCGAAACCTGGCTGTTGTCTCCACTGTTCTCCCTGCCAAAGTCTCTCCGAGGCTTCAACTGCCATTGGGAACATGCCACGAGGAAGCATAGCGTTGGTCGTCCCAGTGGTGGACTTAGAACCTTCTCAAAGCTGAACTCATCTCTGATAAGTAGTTTTAAGCATTGTATTTTTTCAAAGTTCTCTATTCATTGCACTGATGTTATGGTTGGTAGTTTTTATGTCAGTCCAGATGCTGACTTTAAATCATTTCTAATGCGTTTACAGAATCTCCTTGATACCCTCCAGCTATCCCACGATGAAGACATTGTTATTCTCGCAAGTGATTTTAACGCGAGGGTCGGAAATTCTGATGATCTACCCCATGAAATTTTTGAGAGTACTGCTTGCTTCCCAGATGTCCTCAACTCTGACACTGAGGTGAATCAATGTGGCCGTCCCCTACTAGATTTTATGGCCAGAAATGGATACATTCTGCTAAATGGTAGGTGTTACGGTGATCGACCGGCCACCTGGACTTTTCTTCGCGGTTCGGGAACAAGGGTAAACGACTCGGTATTTATAAAATCATGTCATCTCACCAAAGTTCTCAATCTTGAAGTTGATCTCTCCACACCCCTCTCTGATCATTTTCCTGTTTTTTTTCCCTCACCCTGAATCCCTCCCTGCCTACCCCAGACCCTCCCTCACTATCTACTCCCCACCCCCCTTACCCCTTGACTGCTCCTCTGCCCTCAGTAAAACGGCTACACTCTAATCCCAATCTCTCTGCACTATATTCTAATGTTCTGCACCCTCTCCTCCTTGACATAACCGAGTCTGTGTTTCACTCTCCCATTGAGCTCAACTCCAGGATTCAGAATGCCATGATGTCAGCAGCCGACCAGGTTGGCTTGGTTCGACCTCTGTGCCCCGTAAAACCTTCATGGAATGATAATCCACCCTGGTTCAATGAACGTGAAATTAAAAGCATGAAAAATAATGTACGTCACCTTAGTAGAATTTTTAGGAAAAATAAGCACTGTCCAGCTGTGAGAAATAACTTCCATCTGATATGCAAACGTACGTTTTAATCCCTTGTCAGTTTGAAAAAAATATTTACAAACGTCGAATATCTGACGCACTGAACAAACGCAGCGCCTCGAAGAATTTTTGGAAAACCTTCAAAAAGATCAACGCTCAACCCTTGACTGTTTCACGAGTAACTAGATAGAACTCCTTTTATAGATCGATTTACCCCCCTTTTATAGATCTATTTACCCCCTTCGCAATTTTCCTCTTTTTATTCCCACTATCAATTCAGTTTCATCTCTTGAACAGCAAATAACTTTGATTGAACTATCGTCTATTCTTAGAAAAGTTAAAATTAATAAAGCTATTGGCCCTGACAACCTATCAAATGAGTTTTATAAGGCTCTGCCTCCTGCTGACCTTGATATGCTCCTGAACCTCTTCAATGTTGTCCTCCGAACGGAAATTTGTCCAGACAGTTGGTCTCAAGTTCTTCTCTCTAGAATTTTTAAAAATGGGACCCCCATGACCCCGCTAATTACCGTGGGATAGCTCTAGTGAACCACATAACTAAAATTTTTACTTATATACTAAAAAATCGTCTTGAAACATGGGCTGAATCTAACGATATTCTCCCTCCGTCCCAGTTCGGCTTCAGGCGGGGAATGGGATGTACAGAAGCAATTTTTACGCCGTTATTTGTCTTTGTTATTTTTATAGACTTTCGCAGAGCCTTCGATTCCATTCCCCATGACCGCCTGTGGACTAAACTGAATAATATGGGAATTAGCTCTAAACATTTAAGAACAATAAAATCTTTATACGACCAAGCTCAAATACAAAAAAGATTTAGAAATAACACTCTATCCAATGACTTTAAAGTAACTGAAGGAGTTCTGCAGGGCGAAACCCTGAGTGCGCTATTATTCATTTTATCCATTGCAGATTTCGAAAAATATTTTAGAGACAGAAACATCTCTGGTCTCAATATTAATGGTTTTGTTGATATTCTCATGCTTTTATATGCGGATGATACCGCCATACTAGTTGATTCGCAGATCAATCTCCATAGGGCGCTCAGGGCACTCGCTGATTATTGTGATGAAAATGGCCTGGCTGTTAATGTTAGTAAAACGAAAATTATGATTTTTAAAAAACATGGTAAAGCTAAAAATCTACCTGAGAGATTTAAGTCTTATAAGGGCGAAGCCTTAGAAGTTGTTAATAATTATACATATTTGGGAGTTCCTCATTCGAAGAATGCACCTGGTAATGGAGCTGCGCGTGCAACCATTGCCAAAGCGAAAATAGCTACTGGAGCTGCTCTTAGTGGGCTCTCTAGGCTGACACTCCTGGAGCACCCTTGTAACCCTCTATAATTCCTTAGTCTCCTCAACTCTCCTTTACGCAGTATCCGCATGGGGTTTATTAAATAAGGTTGATCTTGAAAAAGCACAAGTAGACTTTTTCAAAAGAGCTTTAAATCTTCCGAAAAATACTCCAAATTGGGCGCTAAGATTAGAATGTAATCTCCCTCATATAAAATACCGTGTTTTGAAGTACTCTTGGGACTGGATGCTAAAAATACTCAATCGTAATGACTCGTTTCTGCCCAAAGTCTGCTTATTGTGCTTTATTCAACTCAGTAAATCTACAACCTGTGATATCGCATATAACTGGGCCTCTCAAATGAACGATTTCCTCAACTCTGTTGATGCCCATGATCTTGAAAATTTTCCTAACCCAGCAGCACTCGCTGAGAATACCTCGAGTTATTTCAACATGTTCGAACAGATGTTAAGAGATAATGATCTCTCAAGCTGGGCCAAATCCACCTCTCATCAACTCCTTCCCTCCCCGCCTACCCTTCCTTTAATCTCCTCAGTTCATTGGTTCTCCAAATACCTCCTAGACAATCATTCACTCCATTTAAAGAGAACTATCACTCAACTCAGACGAGCAAATGCATTTCGATATTATTTCTTCATTAGCAAAGACCAAAAAGTATCCTTTAAGCCGTTGAAACCTTGTAAACTCTGTGATCTTAAGGATTTAGACTCAATTGAGCACTTCTGCCTTAGATGTAAAGTAACTGAAAACTTCAGGAAAGACTTCTTCTTGTCTCACCCCAACTTTATTGGATAGTCTCTCAGTCACATATTATTCAACGCAATTTTTTTGGAAATGAAGAGTATTTATAAATTTTTCCTTAGATATTTAACGTATAGGCGATCTCTTGATAAGGAAAAATCTCTAAGCCATCTATCTTCCACCCTGAACAATTCTGAGTAATTATACTTCATTCTCTCTATGCGTTCCTCATTGGATCCCTGTCATTAGACCACTCCAAATTATATCAATAAGTTGCTCATTGTAAATTTATTTCTTTTGTAAGTTATGCACTCACTTAATATGGTAGACCACATTACATTATGTACCTCTTTTGTGAACATGCAGTTTGTTTTACTTGTAAAACTTTTGTATAAAACTTTCCCCCCTGCTATAGGACTTTGTACTCTTATGCAGTAATAAATAAAATAAAATAAGCAAACCAAAAACACTTTTGCCAGCGGCAAATTGCTCGCATTCGAACACTCAAACATTCTAGCTTCGATTTCTCGATCTGGGATAGACAACCACATAAAATTGACGAGATACAAGATGAAATACTAGATGAGAACCCAAGTAAGAACTGTAACCTATTTGAGGAAGAAGAAAATAAATTACAGGAGAAAAACAAGGCTATGCTATGGCATGTCAGATTTGGTCATGCGTCAATCGTATATCTAGAAGCTCATCAGATTTAAAAACAATAAAGAAAGATTTTCGATGAATCTTTAATGGATTGTGAGGTGTGTTTAGCATCCAGATTCAATAAGTTGCCGTTTCCCAGGACGAGAAGCAGAGCTACAAAACCGTTGCAAATTATTCATTCAGATATTATGGGACCCATCTCTCCAAGTACACACCCCAACGGATATAGATATATTTCTGTATTCATCGAAGATAAATTACGGTTTGCCATGGCATACTCGATGAACGCGAAAAGCGACACGGGTCAATGCTTAGAAATGTTCGTTAAAAGTGGTAGAAACTTTTTAGGGTATGATGCGAACGTGTGTTATCTGAGATCAGACCAAGGTACAGAAATCCTAGGCGGGCATGCAATCGAAGTTATAAAGAATCTAGGTGCGGAATTACAGTTCGCCGGTCCAGATACTTCAGAACAACATGGAGTTACTGAGCGATACAATCAAACTATCTGAAGTAAAGTGCTTGCATATATGTTTGATGCGAAACTACCAGAAGGCATGTGGGACCACAGTCTACACTTATTATCGAACCCCACATAAATCTAATGACACGAGACTCCATTAGAAAAGTTTGCTCCCAATCACAATTTTGGCATAAATCAAATTAAAAGATTTGAATGTCTAGCATATGTGAAGGTACAGAGAAAGACGGGTCCAAAGTTCAGGGCAGTAGGTGGAAGAGTAATTTTAGTTGGAAACACCCCGACAGGGTATATACTACTAAGACTAGAGAACTATAACTCAACTAAAATAGAAACTAACTAAAATAGAACTAAAATAGAAAGAACTCTCTACTAAGACTAGAGAACGGGAAATACTTTGAAAGTCGACATGTTAGATTCAATGAGAAAAAAGTCTATAGAGATAGACATGAGAAAGATGAGTTTTAGGATTTTCCAACAATTCAAGAAGAGATGAATAAAGAAAAATGATTGGTTGATTGCGCCAAAGATGATGATGTGTCAAAAGAATCTTTTAAACTGGAGGGACAAACCAAAAGAAGAAGAGGCAGGCGAAGGAACCAAATTTAAAACTCAAGTTGTGTGAATCTACCAAACCTGAAGAGAAGAAATGTCGAAGTTCAATTCCTGTCAGCACAACGAAAAAAACAGGGACGAAAGCTGATGTCTTTCGTGCCCATTTCAAGACGAACAAGAAATAAATCTAGACAAATCAACTGATGAAATATATCATGCGCTACTAGCCAACATCAATTCTGATCTTATAAACTATAGAGTTGCGATGGAAAGTGGAGATAAGAATCCCTAGACTCAGGCAATTAATGAAGAATTGAATTCGATGAGCAAAAATAAGATGTGAAGGTTAGTAGCCAGACCAATCATTATGAAGAGTGCACAAAAAGGCAATATAATTGATTCAATTGGGTGTTCAAAAGAAAGATGGAAACCAACGGTAAGATGTCATATAAAGCAAGACTGTTTATAAGAGGTTTTAAAGGCAGAAACATCTACGAATTGAGAGAGACATATGTTCCTGTATCGAGAATGAATTTAGTTAGAGCCGTTATTGCCATAATAAATAAATTTGATTTAGTTGTATGCCAATTAAATGTGAAAATAGCCTTCCTCAATAGAGACATAAATGAGGAAATGTACATGGAAATACCAGAAAGTATTCAGTACACTGATCAACAGAGGAAAACTAAGGTGTGCAAGCTGGATAAAGTACTCTATGGATTCCGAATAAGCCCAAACCTCTGGAATGTGAAATTGAACTGAACCGAAATCGCTCAAGCAGTTCGTCTATCAAACTCCGATCTTGAGCTCTGTTTATTCACGTGGAGAGATGAGGATAAGTTCTTAATATTGCTACAGTATGTAGACGATATACCGCTGGCAAATTATAACAAACTCAAATTAGATGAGGTAAAAACTAAATTGAGTTCAGAATTTGAAATGACGGTAATACGTGAGCCCAAAGAATTTTTGAATATTTCCATTACACGTGACGAAGAAAATCCAATTATCACAGATGAGTCGGAAAAAATACGTAAATAAAATTTTAGAGAAGTGAGGTTTCGAGAACTCACATCCTCAAAGAATGCCAATGCTTACAACACAGGCCTCCAACCATGAGTAAAAGATGAGAGAGTCAGACACTGGCAATGAACTTGACAGTGAAACTGAGGAAGGATTGGACAGCCCAGATAGATTGTGGGTAGCCTGTTGTACCTAGCAGGAACAACTAGACCGGACATTTCGTATATGATCAATATATTAAGTCGACATTGGGCCGGTCCTCCAGATGAAGACTGGAAGATCGGAAAAAGAGTATTCAGGTGCCTGAGAGGTACGTCGACTTTAGATCGTCGATATTCAGGTGAGACAGATGAGATTCAAGGCTACTCTAACAGGAGTTTTGCAGACTGCAAAGGTTCACTGACTACTTGTGGATATTTAATCAAACTATTCGGAGATTCCATTGCTAGGTGAAAACAAACAGTCGTATGTAGCACTTTCGACTTTTCAAGCCGAGTACGTTGCAATAAGTGAGGCGATTCAAGAGATGTTGTCTATCAGTAACTCAATGAAACTTATATTTTCCCGCTTTGCCAATGATTTTATGTTACGATAATAGAGAGGCTACTTCTACTGCAGAGACGAGTGGGGGTAATAAACTGAGGGATTTATTTGATGTCAAAGCACATTATATTAAGGAGTACGTTAAGGTCAACTTGATAAAAATAAACTGGATCAGGTCTAGAGATCAGTTGGCAGATGTACTCATTAAAATCTCTGGCGTTTGAGCTACACAAATGTTAAGTTGATCAAATGAAGAATGTCATCATTTAATCCATGTATCTATGTTCCAGGAAAAAGGAAGACATAAAGAGATAAGTGCAAGAGGAGAAGACTCAGGATTAGTCGGGAGGGGGTATTGGAATAGATGGCGCCTCCGCTCGGTCTTGCTCTCATCGTTGCACATAATTGACACTCTATATTATACTTATTCTATGTTGTACTGGCGCATGTGCAAGCTGCTGGCCTAGTGTCGTTGTTCTCACGTGCGTTAGCACCTACGTTCTAACTGTTGTACTGAGATGTGTTACGATACGCGTATTATTTGAATAAACGTTCTTTTCATGGTTGATCCAGTGTTTAACTTCATTTACGTAATCAATACTCCAACAGAAACAATAATGAAATATAATTTGGTTGAATTCGTCTCAAAGAGGTGCACTACTTTCAGGGGGTCAAAAATTACATCACCATTTGGAAAAATTGATATCATGCTTGCAGTATAAAAACATAAACAAAGGGGGCATAAGTTCCACCTGCACCGAATGTCCTCCTCCATACCCTACAACTTTCATCTGATATATTTTGCTGTATGACCCCTCCCTGGAGAAATTTCCAATTGTCCTGTTTCAAGTGGGACACTCTGTATAATCGATCTTCAATGCATGAGAAATCTCACTCCAATCGCTCGCGACTTTTAGAACTCATAGTAGTCTCCCCTTTAAGAGCATGGTATAACTGGGAATAATATGAAAGAATATATCCACGAATTTAAATGCCCATCCCCCATGCGAGAATAAAATACACTAGATGAAATGTATTAGATTCTCCTTACCATTTAGAAAACGGGGTCATTTTTAAGTAATGGATTCTCTATTTGAATGAAACAGAAATTTATTCATATCTAAGAAACTACTTTTATTATAGGAATACAAGCGCACACAAACACAAAATTCAAGTTTGAATAACTCCTTTACTACCAGCGATTGAAATGAATCTATTTGTTCAATTCCAGTGAAATTTATTGAATTAATTCAATTTGCTTATTCAATTTTCATGACTATTTGTCATTTTTATCTAAATCTCTGTAGATGCATGCCAAGCAGCGGTTATCTGCATAATATTTGACGCATCGCCATCCAATGGTGAAATATCGGAAAAACATCTTCCCCGTGCAATTTTTTTAATAAATAAACTGTTCATCTATAAATGTCTGAGACATCGCGTGAACAACTTGTTGATTTTCGAGTGACTGAATCGATTCCATTTGTATGATATTGTAGTTGTGTGTGCGAATTTATAAAGACACAAATATTTTGTTTGGTGGTTGACGTTTCAAGAAATTTCGGGATGGATATTTTAAGAATATCATCTGTCTGTCGTGTAATTCAACTTTAGCAGTTGAAATGAGCTAGTTGAAATGTTATTTTCTGAATAAGTATGAGTCGAAAAATCTATAGTTGACATGTTTCCTAGTTGAAAAGACATGGATTCGTAAATTGCATCTTATTTGAGAATAATTGATACCTAGGAGTTAGGTTCGAAATAACTCAATTTTATGATTCTGTCGCCCCCGGAATGAAGGTAGAATTTATGTTTGAAATTGATTATGTTTCATTTTGAATACGCATTTAATTCAATCCAGAGGAATGAAATTCTTTTATTGTACCTCCCTGGGTTGAAAATCAACTATTGTCATATCTGCATGGAAAGCTTGATTTCTCATCCCAAATGACGGGAGGAAAATGGTTTATTTCATTCCTCAGATTTCTGTTATTTTCGGTGATCCTCCGAATGACATAAGCGATGTTCTTCCCTGCGTTTCTGAACCACAAACGCACTTTACCATACGTTGTGATGAAAAAACGTCTGTACATCTAAGAACGAAAACAGAATATCAAAACCGCGTGTTAACCTGCAATCCGCACATGGATTAGAATCTCCTGCTTTCCTTTTTTGACGCACTATCTACTATTTCCTGGCGATTATGTAGGTAGAATTCGCGTGCAGCTCGTCCTCTCAAGTTGGAATTTATTTATATTACTGTTGGGAAAAAAAAATTTGATTGTTTAATTTTATTGTATTTTGATCGCGGTAAATCTTGTCATTAATTTCTGAATTATATTTGCAGGGTAATTATTATATGAGTAAAGACATGCAAAGTTCTGATATAACGGCAAAACTCCAACTACTCACATTACATTTTCCGAAAATGAAACTTGTGTGGTCGCCTAATCCTCCAGCCACAGCACAGCTATTCGAGGAATTGAAACAAGGTAGAGCTCAACCGGACGGCTATACTGCTAGTCAAATTGGATCAGATGCAGATATTGAAGATAAAAAAAAAATGGAGGAACGATTCAACGTAAAAATCCAAGATTTGATTTCAAAATTTCCTGGAATTTATTCTAAGAATTTACGGATCATTTTGAATCATGGAGTTTCTTTCGATCATCTCATTACACTTTCCCAGGTAGAGTAATATTTTCAATATTTAATTTAGTTAAGCAATGAATTCAGACAAATGCAAAACTCGCTCATTTAGTATTTATCTTCTGAGGGAAGAGGTTTGAAATAATTAATTCCTAGCATCTCGAATAGTCAAGTGATCGAACGGGTCAAGCCAATTGTGTATGTCTAAATTAGATTCTGGTAGCTGTCTTCGATTCAAAGGGGGCAAGCATGATTTTTTTCAATTCAAAAATTAAATTCCACGAATAGGAAGGATAGTTGATTAATCACATAAGTGGCGGTGTCGTTGCACGAGAAGAATTAGCGTTGGACTGTACGTAAGAGCCATTGTTCTGGCATTTTTGATTTTCAAGACCAAAAGGACGTACATTTTTTTTCCTGCTAAATGGAGTTTAATTTTTTATGGATTTCCGGAATTTCATTTTGGTAACAATAAATGAGCTTATGTTCAAATAGAGATCACCAAAGGAGTGTATTTCCAAAACATATGCCTCTTTGATCTTATTTTTTCGGTTTATATTCTAGTTCATATGAAAAATGAACTAGAGCAAACCTACGTAACACTGAAACATCGATTTCTCTGCTTCTGCGGAATTTATAATGCGTAGAAGAGACCAGGGCAACATGAAACACTAATACAAATGATTTTTTAGTAAAATTCAGAAAGCATTCTCTACTCATCTTTTCCTCATTAATATAGGAAAATAATGATGAAAATAATGATGAGTCGCCCACACGATGAGATGAGACGAGATTGTGGAAGGTCTGGTTTCGTTCTCGTTTATTTAAATTTAAAATTCGTCTTGACCTCTCAATTCTGTATTTTTTTATCGCGAGGGTCGAAGGTTCACGGGGGTCAACTGGGAGAGTCAGGCAGGATAGTTCCAACGATCGCAGGATTATAAATCCAGCTCAATAATCCTAAGACCTGTGCAAACGTTTGCTTCTTGTGAGTGTCCTGCTTTCTTCCGTAATTTGACCCTGGCGATTGTCCTGTGTGCTTCTCTCGGTTTACCCTCGTGGTCGTTTAATCCTTGACACTATCCTGATTACTTCTATTGTATGATCCTCGCGATGTTTGACGCTTGCGGGGTATGATCCTTGCAATGTTTTGCGAAATTCAGTCTCAAGATGTTTCGGCAATGGTATTCATTCATGAAATATAGCGTATAGATGATATTATTAGGTGTACAATAATACCCCTACCCTATAATAATACCCTTAATCTTTTCTTTTTTCTTCATTGAGTGCGGTGTCTTATTTAAAATTTAAATATTTACGTATCCGTTTGCGATTTTGAAAAGTGAGCCTTACTGTTTTTAACACACTATATGTCAGGCCTGGAAGAGCTATATAACTTCACAAAACAGTAGTATATACAATGGCGACCGATACGCAGCACATGCCACACTGTAATCTCTACGAGTTTCAACAAAAAAAAAGCCATTGAAGCCCACCATTCTATTTGTCCTACTCTTGGAAGTAATATTGTGTCTTATGATACGTGTAGATATTGGGATAAACGTTTTAAAGATAGTGATTTCGATCTCAGTGACCGGAAACGCTCTGGACAGCCTCTGAAATTTGAAGATGTTGAATTGCAAGAATTACTTGACAAAGACTCAACGCAAACCCAAAAAGAACTTGCAGCTCAGCTAGGAGTTACTCAAGCAGCCGTCTCTAAACGATTACACGCAATGGGAAAAATACAAAAGGTAGGAAAATGAGTTCCACATTAACTGACTGAACATAACCGCGGCCAACGCATGAACACGTACCTTTCGTTGCTCGCCAAGCACCAGAAGAAAAATTTTTTGTCAAAAATTGTGACGGAAGATGAAAAATATATTTTTTTTGCTAATTCCAAACGGAAAAAGTCATGTGTGGATCCCGGACAACCATCGACATCCACTCCCCAACAAAAAAATCACATGAAGAAGGTTCTCCTCTGAATCTGGTGGAATATGCAGGGTGTACTCTATTACGAACTTCTGGAAATGGGCCAGACAGTTACTGCAGAACGCTACAGTCGGCAGTTGAATAAATTGAGCGAGGTACTTGATGAGAAAAGGCCATTTACTTGGCAAGAGAGCCGGAAAGTTATATTGCTCCACGATAACGCTCGACCTCATGTTACTCGCGCGACACAGAAAACGATTTTAAGCTTGGGCTGGGAGGTTGTTCCGCACGCGGCTTATTCACCGGACTTGGCCCCTTTCGATCTGTTCCTTTAATCTGTTCCGGTCCATGCAGCACGCCTTGGAAGAAATGCGCTTCCAAACTCTGGACGATATACGAAAATTCGTCGATGACTTCATCGCCTCAAAGCGTGCAAGTTTTTTTCGCGATGGCATTAGTATGTTGCCCGATCGATGGCGCAAGGTCATCGAAAACGATGGACGATATTTCGAGAATTGGCCTAGTATTTATGTATTTTATAATGTCACATATTTTTGTATAAAAAAATGAAAAGATTAAGTTATACACCTAATAAAATAGCATGAAATTCTATGGAATATCAAATGAAATCCTTTGAAATATTAAAAAGCCTCGAATATCTGAAATTACATGAAATCCCATAAAACCCCAGAAATTTCATGGAGTAATCAAGAATTTTCTGGAATCTTCTGAATTCTCGGGAAATCCCCTCCAGCATAGTATATAATGCTACGAGTTGGAAAATTTAGTTTTCCACCAATAAGAAGTTTAAAGGCCGACTAACAGGTGAGGTCTGCACTCACATTCATAGGAAATGAAATTCATTATTGGGCGCTGTATATCATTTTTCTTGAGTCCGAAAAACGATTGAACAAAGAGAATATTCAATCAAATAAATATTGAAAAATTATGATTATTGAAGTTCTCCTCTTTTAACCTTATCGGTTACAATAATAGCTAGTGATTGAAGTCGGCCGAATCATTGCAACAAAATCAGAAGAAGAATTTAATTGAACTGAAATTTATTCAAATTATTGAAATAAAATAATTTATTCAAATTATTGTGTTACCAATTCAGAATTTTTTCAATTATTGGATTACATTAGCTTAGATCTACACGATTACGATCGTTTGTCATTTCCGCATTTTTTTTCCTCGGTCAGTCTATCAGCTCTAGCCCTGTGTCTTTCACTAGGCTAATCAGATTATTGACTGCCACTTTCGTTTAAATCAGCTGGTTGCAGAAAAACCTGGCGCCAGTTTTTATATCTACGAATAGCTAACAGAGGGCGCTCGCACAAAATATGCGGAGCGTCCTCCCTTTTTCCTCCGCATAGTCTACCGTCTTCCTGCTCGGCCAACTCAATTTTGTACAGGTAAGCCCTAAGAGCTGCATGCCCGTAAGAAGGCGTACCGTGACCCTCAGGTTCCTCCTACTCATAACCAGAAGTTCCACTGTCCTTCTGCTCGACTGCCTTCCCATAAACAGTTTTGTCTGTCTACAGGTCGCAGTATTTCTCCAGCATTTTTCATGTTCCCGCTGTAGGTGATCTTTAATAAGCTTTTTACCCACTGCGTATGGCATCCCAACTAGTCCCTTTGCAGGGTCCTTTTCAGTTTTCTTCTTGGCCAATTTGTCTGCTTCTTCGTTTCCTTGTATTCTATGGTGGCCCAGAACCCAGGTTAGGATGATTTTATTATTCTCCCCTAATGCGGCCAGCGCCTGCATGTACTCTCACACCACGATGGATTCAGTGGTGGCCTTCTGCAGTGCTTTGATAGCTACCTGGCTGTCGTTGCAGATGAAAATTTTCATCCTTTTCATTTCCTTCGCCAGGAGGTGTTACGCACATTTGTTATACCCAACACCTCAGTTTGAAAGGCTATGCTATGCTCTGGGCCAATATCACATATTGGCCCAAAGAATGACTCCCTCCATAGCCATCCTTCAAGCGACAGACCCCAGTCCCAAAACGTTTATTGTAACCGGATCCATCAGTAAACCAGTATTCCTCCCTGGGTCCCGGCCTGACTCCTGAGTTTAGCCACTCCTCTGTGGATGGGATTCTAGTGTTGAAGGCTGTGCTGATCTCATATTTCCTTCGGATTCTATCAGATTTGCCCACGAAAGGATTCTTATTTATAAGCCCAAGTCGTGTATGTCTTTGGCCCGTCATTTTCCATTCCTGCTGAAATCTACTTCTGTAGGTTGTGGTGCTTGCACAGCCAACTGCTCTGAGGTCTAAGGGCTGAATACTGAGTGCTATCTCTAGCTTCTCAGTGGATGTGGTTTTCATGGCCCCTGTCGCAGCCCTTAAGAAAGTTCCTTGTAAACTTTGCAACAGGTTCCTTATTTCCAGCTTTCTCCTCCTAGACTACAAAACAATCGCTGCGTATATCAATCTTGGCAGTAATACCATCTGATAGAGCCACAGCAGCATTCCGGGATTAATCCCCCAGGTTTTGCCAATGGCTCTTTGGCATGCCCACATTGAGGCAAACACTTTGTTTCTCTATATATGGAGATGTTCTTTCCAACTCAGCTTGCTGTCCAGGAGTACTCCTAGCTACTTTACTGGGTTGGTATAATCCATCGTTGAGCCGTTCAAACTTAAAGGCTGACCGCCTCTGGCTTGTAGTTCTTAGTGAAGACTAGGAATGTAGTCTTGCCTAGGTTCACTGAGACCCAAGTTTCCCTGCACCAGTCCTCAAAGCTGCTGAAAGCCGTTGCCATCAGGTCTCCGAGCACCCTCAGAAATCCACCCCTAACCACAATTGCCACACCATCAGCAAAGCCAGCGACGTGGAACCCGGTTTCCCGCAGCCTGTTTAGGAGTTCGTCCACCATCAGGTTTCATAGCAGAGGCGACAAGACTCCTTCCTGAGAACATCCCCTGGCCGGGTACAGCTCGACACAGCTTTGTCCATGTTTCACCGATAGTTCTCTGCCCTTCAACATGCTTTGCGTCCAAGCAATGATCGTTCTGGGGATCTCATGCTTATCCATCGCTCTTTCTATGACTGCATTATTGGTGCTATGGACAGCTCTGTCTATGTCCAGAAAGGTCCCTATGGCGTATCCCTTGACAGCAAATTGTCCCTTAATGAGTCCCACCAGATGGTGTGAGGCGGTGTCTGTAGATTTTCCTTCCCTGTAAGCATTTTGGGAAGAAAAGGGGGAGTGGTCAACCAAGGGTCCCATCCTATATATAAAGGAGAAGCCATTTTCGAGGCGATTGACGTATCAACGCACAGCCCTAACTACAAGAGCTCCGGGCATGAGCTTTTGCCTACAGTTACCCATGGTGATATAAGCTCCCACTAAAGGAGCGTATTTGGAAACTCACCCCCTCAGGGGGTGAAAAGCGGGCCAAATTTTTAATGCGATTTCGCGAACCGCTCAAGTTAGAGAGTTGAAAATGCACGTATAGATTCTCCTTTCAAAATGAAAGGACACGTGTTTTTTATTTTCTCGAAAGTCTACCCCGGAAGGGGCGAAAATTTTATAGAACATTCCCGAAATTTCGCCAATTTTCTAGAAAATTCGAGAAACTTTTAAAGTTATGTAGAAAATTCAAGAAAATTCGAGAAAATTCTCAAGTTTTTTAATGAGCCCAAGAAAGTTCTTGAGTTTTCAAGTGAATTCAAAAAACTTCTCAAGTTTTTTGGGAAACTCGAGAAACTTCAACTTTTTCTTCATTAACTTCGAATCATCATAAATAATATTTCCTTCAATGTGATATCATTCATTCATTTAGGAGTGAATAAAAAAATAATTATAATCATCATCATCATCATATCAATCATTGTATCAATGATCATATCAATAATCATATTGCTCATCATAACAATTATTCTAGCGCGCTTCGCTAGTCTTTATATACGAGCTAATCTTTATATGCATGTGGCTAGTCTTTATAGACTTGCCCACCAGTCTCTCAATCTTCTAAATGAAGGATATGAGACTTATTGGATGGAAATCTTTTGGATTTTTTATACTCAATCTTAACAGGCTTTGGAATGAATACAATTCTGGTCTCGTTCCATACCCTCGGAACATTTCTCAGGGCTATGCTGGCCCTGAGAATTTTTGTTATTGGCCCCTCAATGATGTCTATCCCCTCCTGTAATAAGGCCGTTTGAAAGGTTCAAATTTTTTACAGCCCATTTGATACCCCACGGTTGCACTATTTTTCCCTCTCTCATCCTAAACCTGCTGAAAGGGAAAATGATAAGAAGGGAAAAGGAAGTCAGTCGAGTGCAAGGAGCTGAGAGACGAGATTGGAACGCTTGAGCGGCACTTGCCCCGAGTGTAAGGCCCCGCTATCCCTGACCGGTGCATGCTCTATGGCCTGAGTCAGTGAGAATATGGTCGAAAGCATAGCTCTACTATCGCGCTAGAAAATACCCAAGTGTACCTTGTAAGGATATTTTTCTGGGATGTTCACCCAGGAAAAGTCGAAACTACTTTTTAGCCGTCGCTATCGGTCGTTTGTTGGGCACCAGCCGAACCTTCACGGGAGGTTCGACGAAAACCGGCCTCCAAGGCACTCTTGTCTACCCAGAGGACTTTTTGGCTGGACAATGGATTGCCTAGCTAACATCAGCGTGATACGGTAGGGTGGGCGAGGTCCACGTCCTGGTGGACCTCGTATTACTATCACATCCTCACGAGCCTTGGCAAGCCGTGTATTATGCCTTACAGCATAATCCCCATAATAAATTAAATTCATGGCTCTTCTGGAGAGTCTTTCGACTCTTCCAGTGTTCACTCTCCTCCCAAGTATTTCGACCCGGGAGAGTTTTCAGAGTTAAGTGCGAATCAGCCGGGACTCCTCAGAGCCTGGGACGTCGAGAGGCTGATCCGACCAAGGTGGAACTACGTTACCCACCTTACGACCAACCACACTCTCGACCACCAGTTACCGCTTCGGTCATCGCGCGTCACTGCCTCCGGATAGTACTAAACCTTCCGCGTATGGTCGGGCCGACAGGAGGATTTCTCTACTCCAGGCCCACGGGCCCATACGTCTCGAATCGTTCCGCCGAGGCTAGATAACGCCGAAAACAATCAAGTCGTCCCTTCGCGTGCCGAAATACCTCCTTTTTACTAGCGGTGGATGCAGGAGCATTCCCCTACGCTCACCGCCAACAGTTATTCACCGAGGCGACGTGCAGTCCGAAACTCTTTATCATGGCTCCTTCAACCGTTCCTCCATCCAGCACACCGAGAGATTTTTCCAACCTCTCGGTTCAAGCGCTCGCGTGTGACTCTCTCAGAATCTCACCAGGGCCTTGCCTTCTAGTCTGGATATCTCGGCGACAATAGGTCATTCCGTTACCCTATCCCCACCAATCAACCCAACGGGATCACGGAGGTGACAGTCCTTTCACCTGGCTACGTTGGTCCTTAGCCTACCCCGAGACAGCCTTTAGAATCGCCTAGTTGTACGTCGGGCCACTTTTCCCTAAACACAGCTGGGCGAGTTCTAAAATAGCGTAACAGCGCCCTCCAAACCTCCAGGGGTCGCGGTTTCACCCATAACCTCTATGCTTTCGGTCTTTCATTGGCTCGTGGCTCTTCTAATCTGAACGCGGCTTTTTTCAGTCGCCTCCAGGTGTCACTTCCTGTCTCTCTTCTGATAAGTTTAACAGTTCTCTTTTTTATTTAACGGGATTTCAACCCGTAACGAGAAAATCTCATTACAACCTAGAAGTCGCACACCCGCACGAGGTCGAAAAGCTAGGGACAATACGGAAGAGAGAATTGAGTGAATTTGCAACGAGAGGAGATAGACCAGAATTTCTGCGACCGAAATCCATCCGAGTCCAGAGCACCATGAACGGATGAGTGCGAGTCATAGTGTCCCCGAATCCCGGAAATATAATGCGAAGATACGAAAATAGGAAACCTCCTTGTGATAATACTGGAATGTAAGAATAAATACATAATACATAACCTGATTCGGTTGGAGAGTAATTTCTGTAGCGATAGTTGAACTCAGAACCCCGCCCTCTCTACCAAACCTACAACATTGAGCAGCCGCGGCTCGTAACCATGCTTCCCTATACCCCAATCCACCCAAAGTTTGGGCTAGAAGAGTAAAGATCAGTGGGGCCAGGTGCCGATGCACCAACCCACCCCAGTAACGGACCTGGGTGCCAAAAACCGAGAAAAAAACATAGTCCATACGCCAGATCCGGATCTGGTCATGAAAATCCGCGAAAAACAGTCAGGAAGATCCTTATCCTGATCCAAGGGTGCGAAAGCCCGGGTAGGCTCAGTCGGTGATGCCTGGGTAACAAAAGCATCACCTGGCGCCCAAAATCATATTGAATCCTGAAGGGTTGGAGGAGTCCGGATAAAGAATAGACAGGACGTAGTTTCGTAGGAATACTCGGGGTGGAATTACGATTGTTCACTCCTTGACATAACCATAAAGAGCTCAGGGAATGATTAACCGAAAGGTAGAGGAAAAAATCGTGTTACATATTTTTTTTTTTCCCGTAAATGAGATCGCTGAACGATTCTTGAGGGCTCCGACTTCATCTCGAAAACCGCCGAGCAAGCTAAGTGATACTAACTTTCCCTAATCGCTCTACAATAGTGCTCCCTCTAACCAGAGGGTGAGCTCGACTGCAGTCCAGAGTCCAAGACTAAGATTCCCTGGATGAAATTACATGTTCTGACGTTGGCTCGAATTGAGGTGAACAGGAAATAATTCCCTGTTGTTGACATTTTGTTCGAGCGTTTGATCTTTTTTTTTACTTCAATTAGTGTGGCTTTTGGGTTGTTAAATAACACTGTTTCGATTCTAATTCCAGAATTAAACATTTAAAAACTTGACTTCAAACAGATGCTTTGATTTTCAATCATTTGGATCATTGAATCTTCAAAACTAAATTTGTGAAAGAACTCTTTTTTCTTGTAAAACTTGTGTTCTATCGAATTTAATTTTGTTTCACGGATTATTTTCTTACGAACTGGTTGGATTACATAAATCGCTCGCTTTTCGATGGCTGGAATGTTCACGTGTTCGTCTACTTGGTTCTTTTATTTCGCCTCGTTCTGTCGCATCCACAGGTTGATGTGTTTTCCACGGTGTATTTGATGCGTTCTCTTCCGCTTCTCCGGATGAAATCAAGACTCTCGTTGAATATCGTAAGATTTACAAAATCCCAGCTCTTCCTCCCCGTTTGACGGAGAATTGTATCGCTCTGTACAATTTGAACATCAGTTTGATGATTTATCCCAGGTACAAAATTTTTTATTCGTCCGACAATGCAATTTTTGCGTTGAACTTCTGCAGATTCATTAGAAAATTCCGTGTATCAAATTCGCAGGTGATTTGATAGTGCTGATTATTCACCACAGCAACAAAAAATGCTCTCTGCCACCAAGTTTTCTCAGTCGACTTCTTGACTTCGTTGGTTGTGGAGAAAATATTCTTGGTGAGGATGACCAATGTAATCAGAATGTGTTCTCTTTGCGGGAATCTGAGCCGGTGTTCTCGTCGACGGCAAATGGCGCTGTCAATATCGTCTCTAAAAACGACATCTGGCCGTGGAGTTTCCGGCCGGTGCTTTCGTGAACGAGCCACGACTAGGGTGCTTAGACCAGGGTCCCCCTTCGTAAATTTGAGATGCTGTACTCTCTGTAAACGGCAACCGGTGTCTAGGGTGTCGAGGCCACTGACAACATCTTCTCCCGACTATCAGAGTTCGAGAACGTCGATGGTAGTAATCCATTGCTGTCCTAACTGTTTGGAGGATGATTGTCGCTCCAGGGATTGTGTTTCCCCCGTATGTTTTTTAGTCATTGAACTCCTTATTCCTATTCTCCTCATGCTTGTCGGCCACCATTCCTCTAATCTTTTGATCCCTCCTGTTAGGCAAGGGTGCCGAAATGGTCTCCCCAGTTCTACTTGGCTATGTGGACTGAGCTTCTGCAGCTGCTGTTGGTGAATCCATCTCGTCGGCCCAGCCACGTTCCGTTGGCCTCCTTGAACCAAAGGTTTTCCCTCTGTAGCCGGTTTGTGTGGGATATTCCCGGCTGTTGCATAATTGGCTAAATCGGCAATTACTCCTGCAAGAACCATGTGCCTGTTGCAATCCTCAAATTGTATTTTCAAAAGTGAAAATAAATTGAGCAACAAATAGTCGTATTCATTCAAATGGGTACTCCTTATTGGCTCGTCACCGTGCTTCCTGTCAGGATATTTTAACGGATTTGGCTCCTGTTGAATCGGCCATGGATCAGGAGCCCATCAAAGTGGAGGAGTTTCAGCATCAGGTCAAAACTTGGTTTTTTATACGATATTATTTTAATCGTATATTTTCCCTGTTCTTCTTCGTAGTTAGCTCGGATATCCGACTCGTCTGCTCGGCCGTCGAAGAATGTGCGTTTTGCTGACTCGGCGCTTCGGGTGTCCAGGAGTTTTCCTGGTACTTTCTGGCGGCTTTACCCCATATTTCATTGGATTTTGAGGGGTTTTGAGGGCTT
The DNA here is from genome assembly GCF_001412515.2 of Diachasma alloeum. Classification (NCBI taxonomy): domain Eukaryota; kingdom Metazoa; phylum Arthropoda; class Insecta; order Hymenoptera; family Braconidae; genus Diachasma; species Diachasma alloeum. The sequence goes on from NW_021681462.1 coordinate 65,597, forward strand.
CGCATCTTCGAATCTTGCACTGTAGCGTCCGTAGCATTCACCAGTATTTGTTGTTCTCCCGACTTATCGATATCCATCGATAGATTGCTTCCCACATTCAGCATTGTTCTGGTTACTGATTCTCTTGTAGGGAGGCATGTCTTTACTTTCTCTCGATACTCGCAGACATGTGGTGATCTGCGTATGCCAATGTCACATTGACCTGTGCGTGTCTGTGTCAGGCCCCAGCATCTAGTTCCCCCGAATTTTCCGCTGCCAGACATATATGGCCGTGATTTTTCCCAGCGAGTCCTCTCAAGTAAAAGGAACCAAACTTCCAAGTTCCTTTTCTGCCTCGTGACCAGCCAAATAGGTTTATCAGTGATCGATGATCATTGGTAGGTCTTTGAAATTGCGCTGCTTTGGTCCTGTTGAGCATATCAATCTTTGATTTTCTTCCCGCACCTTCCTCATACTTGATTCGGCGAAGCATTCTGTTAACCCGAGTGTCGAAGAATGCGCGCGTCATTGTCCTTGGCTTGGTGGATAACTCGAGAACGGTGTCTCCTCGCTGTTTGCTATACAGCTGACATTGTAATTTGATGCCAACTACGTCCAATTCTTTTATTTTATGTTTTATTCCAATTAATATGTTTGTGGCGTCGATGCCACCTGCTACCTCTTTTGACTCCATCGTCCCCTGATGCCAGTTGACGACTCTACCCCGTGTTTTGTGTGTTTTTGGGGGTATCTGAGGGTTGTTTCTCCTCAAATTCCTCTTCACCGTCACAGTGGAAGCTATCAGAGGAATCTCCGCTCCTCATTCCATTGTCTCCCACATTTTCAGCATATTGGAACAATATGGTGTGAGTCCCTGGGTATTTGTGCTGAGGGACCAACCCCTGCCGGATGTTGACAGTCGATCTCCAGGTGAAATGGTGGCCATCTCGCTTTTAGGTTGAAGGTGAACCGTTGGATATGTAGATCCCTGGGCTGTAGATCCCAAAAGCGCAGCTTTCCTGAGCTCCGAATTCCGGAATACCCAATTTCCCTTGTGCCGACCCTTCGACGTTGCACGTGCCCTAAGAATGTCCACTATATTAGACCGGAGAAGAATCTCCATGGATGCATTCATTTGTAAGGAGACGTCGATGGGTGAGGACTTCCTAACGCCTGTATTGTGAGCCAAGACGTTGAGCACGGTCAAGATCTTGACGTCAATCGATGGAATGAACTGTGCTGAAGTGTCAGTCTTCGGACGTATACCTGCGACGATTTCCATATAGTGCTGAGCTCGCAATTTGATGTCGTTACATTTTTCTATGTCTAAGTTCATTACACCCTTGTTATTTCTGACGAATCGTTTTCAACTCGTTTTCATACTGCCCTAATACACGACGGATTTTCATGGCACTTAATCCTTTGATTTTTGCATACCTGATCCCTGCCAAGGGTCCAGGACCAATCAGAATGTTATAACCAATCTGGTGCTGACGTTTTGTGAATTTTCCCCATTAAAAATTCATTCCCACAATTAATTGATTGACATTCCATTGCGTCAGGAGCTTCTCTATACTCCTTCTTGCCCTTGAAGAACCCTCTTGGCTTTTCCCGATAGGCACCCTTGGAGGATTCTCTTGATTTTTCCTACTAGCCTCTGTTACGTCATAAATTTCCAACTTACCTTTATTGATAAGTTGGAAAATTCATAAAATTAAGATTACCCTTATTAAGCCTACCTTGCGGTAATAGCTTAGGATGGTGCGGTGACGTTTTGATTATTCTAGGAATAAATGATTTAAATAAATTTCAAGAATAATTATCAATATTCTTTCAACTGTTTCCCCATATTTCAATCAAATTTCCAATGGATAAATGTTGATACTATTACTACTATATATAAATTTATCAATTGATTGACAAACAGTTCTTCCGTTCATAAAAATGTAGAAATATTGAAAAATCAAGTAAATCTTCTTTAACAATTCAAATAATTATTTATTAAAATTTTTGTATTCTCTCATTTTTGTCCTGTGATTTCACAAAGTTCACATCAGATAATTGAACAAATTTTTAATCATCGAGAATATATGGGGAAGATTCTAGTTCAAGGATTATAAATGAATCAACTATTCTAATCATAAAAAAAATTATGATTATTTTTTAGATAAATCAATCAAAAATTATGATTGTTGAAGTCTGGAGTAGACTTGAAAATAATGATAACACGAATATTTGATGGTATATTGATTCGACAATTGAATTTGGGATCAAAAAGATGAATGATTTTCATAATTCATTCAATTTGAAGATCCTCAAAATCATAAATATAAGGAGAATTATCTGGAATCAATGGATCAATTTATTCACAAAATTGTCTTCAATTTCTTATTATTTTCCTATAATCAAAGAATTCTTTTCAACTCGAGGATAGATATTATAATTCTATCCGTGATTTTGATCTTGTTTGATAGTTCAAAGAAATTTGTTCACGTTTATTCAAAAATCCAGAGAGAAAAATAATTCTTGATCTAATTCTATCCCTTTCCCTCAATATTTTTAGAGGAAAACTAATTTTTAAAAAATCTATTTCTTTTCCCTTTAATTCATATAAAGTCTATTCCTCAGTAAAAAATTTCTAATGCTCTTTTAATTCAGAGGAAATCTATTTCTTAATCTTCAAATCAATTTAAATTTTAATAAAATTCATTTCTTTTCTTTTCTTCCTGTCTCAGGTATTGGAAAACAGTTTTTATGAAATTCCAAATGTTTACAAATTTTCCTTTAATCGGAAAATAATATTTTTATTCCAGAATCTCGATTCTTCTTGAATTTAGAATCTGTTCATCTGAATGGAAAATGAAAATTTGAGTTACATTTAACTTACATAGTCTGCTTTTGGATCTCGGGTATTTTAGTTTAAAGACGAGGGACTGGAAGTAACCGCTGGCTGCAACGAAGTTCTGGAATTAGCTGAAGATTCTAATCAAGCTGTGATGTGAAAGTCAGTTGTGATGTTAAAGCCAATTGATGTGGAAGCCTCCAATGGTGATGTAGAAGCCAATTGTGATGTGAAAGTCAATTGGGATGTGAAAGTCAATTGTGATGTGAAAGCCAATTGATGGGGAGGTCGCCAATTGTAATGTGGAAGCCGCCAATTGATGTAGAAGCCAATGGTGATGTGAATTAACTGAAGTGATATATAATCCAATCCTTGGAGTTCACTATTTTTTTCTTCTAGAACTGCACTGCTAACGCCCTGACTGTTAACCTTTTGGTGTCGAGGTCAGTTGTATTTGTCTGTAGTACGACGCATTTTTAATTAGTGTTGGAGGGTGCGGAAATGGTGTGATGTGGCGTGGTGGTTTTTGACGAGGGGAAATCACAGCTCGCTGGCGTGTGCCGCGTGGTTTAGATAAGGGGTGGGGGAAGAAGAAGAAGAACAGAGGAACGCATTGTCCAACTTCAAAGGAGGAGGGGAAGGTAAATCAACAGCGAGTACCCGCAGTAAGAAAGGGGAAGAGGGCAAAGGAATTTTTCCATCGAAAGGGGAAGTGATGGCCTACGCTTTGCGAGGTACCCAATGCTTGGTACGGACACCAGAAACCCTTTAGATAAGACCCCTGGCGACGGTCGTCGATGTTTTTATGGTTGAAATATTATTTCAAAGTTTTATTGATTTTTTTTTGATTTTCTAATAATCCAAAAATCTCAATTTATATGTCTTTTGACATAAAAAAAAATTTCGTTTCAGATGAACATTTCAAATTCTTATTTGAATCAAGGAAAATAATTTTTCTAATTGATTGCGTCGGCATTTCTTAATTCAATCGATTGCGGAGTTGGAAATGACTCGAATTCGATCATACCTGTATGATCGATATTAAGATCACCCAACATTCGACTTGTAAGACGACCAGTCTGAATACCTTTCTTATCTTAAATTTTATCTATTGGAATGTTTCATTCCATTATTAATAATTAATAATAATAATGATAATAGTTATACGTTGTTCTGACGTGTGCCATTTAGCACAATTACTGCCCTTTTCTTCCAGGCCTTGGATACATTCTTTTTCTCCTCCCTTTGGAAAAAACTTCTCTCCATTTGAAGGAGATTCCAAGAATCCGCATGTTGCAGATCTGATGGTTGGCTCAGATTACTCGGTGACCCCTCGAGAAAACTTTCATCCCCCTTCATGCTGATCCAGATGTCAACTCGCCCTTCAGCCCCCTCTGAGATGTCCAATGTTTCAGAGGACTCCCAGTAGAATGCTCACAATAAGTCGCTCCGGCGGCGATGATAAGATTCTCCGAGCCGAGTCCGATCATTGGTCTTATTGCATCAATTCCATAGAGATAAGTCTCAGCTCCGCCTTCTCTAGGAATTTCCTTCAAGTGTTTTCCCATTGAGTGATGTTGTGAATTTTTGCCCCATGAAGAATTATTAATTTCATGACTCTCAGAGGAAAGGTTACTGCAACCCTTACTAGGCCCCAGTTCAAGACCCAGACGTTTATCTGCGTGAAGCACCACACTTGTATAAAACTGCAATACATGGCCTCCATTGTGCTCAGGATTCGTCATAAGCAGTCGACCTGCATGTGCTGCCATCTTGGGATCGAGGATTCGTTGAAAAACCCTGTAGATCTCATCTAACGTGGTAGTTGTACATTCTCAGCCTCTCTATTTAATGAAGTCTGATGAAACCAAGAATCAGATTTCATAGCCGAGAAATTTTGCCTCCTCCCGTTAAAACCAATGATTCCAGAAAGATTCTTCAATGAGAGTGAGTCTCCGATGGTCTCCTTACTTCTCGTTTACTTCCGCAAGTCAGAGATAATTTTTGACTTGAGTCTTCTTGGGTTTTTCCTGGCAACAAAGAACAAAACTGTCCCCGGACGCATAGTCAATTTTTCCCATTTTTACTAAGCGGTAGATTCACTTGCTTTCGATGTTTGGATGCTGCTACCATTTTTACGTCATTATTATGGCTATCGCTGTTGTTGACATGACTCATGTTTTCCCCTGCCATCTGGCAAAGATGTTCCAAGCTATGTAAACCATTGAAAATACGGTTTTACCCCAACACCGATAATTCCCTTCTCAGCATCTCTCCTCCCCGCCAAGGAAGAAAAATTCATATTTCCGATGGTTTATCTCTGTGAGTGAATTTCCATCGACTCATTTGGAGAGTGTCTGCCTGTTCATTTCTTTTAAAAATAGATGACATATGGTTGTATAATTTTACTCTCCATGTAACGAGGCTGACTGCCACTTCCAACGGCCCCCATATCAGAAACAGCAGCTTGCTTAAAGGTCTCCCCCACCGTCTCTGGGGTTTGGACTGGTTGGTTGACCTGGAGCACTGCATCATTAGTTGACCTAGTCAAGAATCGTCTTTTGTCAATCTCCTTCAATCTGAAAAATCTCAGTTAGGAGCCATTTATCGATAAGGCCCTCCCTGGGATGATTCTCACGTCTAGGTCCATTGATTCTAGAAAATCTTCTCTTAGCATCCCTCCCGAGCAAGGAAATTCGTTGGGGACCACGTGAAAAATGTGTCCCAACTCCTGCCTGAATTGAAAATAGATAACAACTTTACCAAGTGTCGAAACCTCTTGGTCAGCAATTCCGCGCAGAATGTTGGTATCCTCCATTAATGGGAATCCTTTGCGTATTTTCCCGATTTTCATCAGTGAAACAGCCGCTCCTGAATCTACCAGGAAAGCTGTTCGCTTCCTAAGTTTTCCGGCCTCCAAGACAATATGATTTTTTAATTTATTATATTGCACTGGCCTTATTATGCGCCTTGCATTCTGCGTGTGCTCTAATTGTCTCAGGATGCCGCTCGAATCACGTTCAATCTCGTACGTCATCACCTGATGTACCTCCGTTTAGTGTAAACGTTGCTTTTAATTTCGGCCTTATGTCCATTTAGAATGGCCTCAATTTCTGCTGAGTCAGAGATTCCAAGTCGTTTCTTCATTTTGCGGCAAACTTATGCATTATGACCTTCATATTTACAGTATTTGCATTTCTCCTGTTTTCGATTTTCGACATTACGTTTAGAATTCGTCCGAATTACTTCGTAGTTCTCATTTTCCAATGAGAGTCCACACTCTGCAGCTGTGTTTCCCTCTTTTCCGCAGTTGAAACAAATGTTGAATTTTAGTTGACCTTGCTGTTGGTCCATCTGCGTTATTCTCGCCCTATTTTCTAGGCAGATCATTTTCTTCGAAAAATCTGGCACGTTGGCTCCTGCTCCGGCGTTGTCATCAATCTCCGCCTGCGTTATTGAGCATTTGTTGACTAAAATTCCTGCGTTTGATGACACGTATTGTCCCATGTCCCACTTCGGATTTTTCGCTGAAATCAACACCATTGTCTCCTCGAGTTGTGCTGCTGTTACCCAACACTTGTGAAATGTCTGAAATTTCACTAATTTCACCAAGCGCTGAATGGGTTGTATCAACCAGAATTCGAGACGAATTTTGGCCAATTCCATTGCTAACCTCTCGACACGAACCCCAAATGCGCTCACGCTATCACCTGTGCTCTGCCGAAGGCTACAAAATTCCAGATGCAGTTCTTCCAAAGTTCTTCCTTTGGATCCTCCCTCTTTTGTATTCCTCTACTTAGAGTCCCCCAGAGTTATATTATTTTTGCTGCTTGCTACTAAGGGGATCGTACCTTTCATAGCATCTGCAAAATCTTGACTTTTGTGGTCAGCTGGGCCGATGACACCCGTCACCGCCTTCATGGCCGCATTCGATACACCGACTGCTGACAACAAACCTGGTACGTTTACCAGTGCTAGTGCTCCGATCAGTTACTGTGTTGCCTCTGGCACGCCGGCCAGGGCTTTCTCAATAATTGACACACTTGCTACTGTCTTTAGGCCCATCCCAATAAACTTTATCTCTCCGTGAGATATACCGTGAAATCGTTTGGGGACTCACATGCCCTCCAGAACCTCACTGAATCGCTCTATATCTACAGTGCTTCCAATTACCTGAGAGACCGCAGATTGCAGTGGAAATTTTCCTGAATTATTTCCTCTCCGACGCAGAGATCGGCACTAATATTATTTTCAGTAATATTTTCAACGTTCATTGCTCATTATTTTAGCAATCATCAGTAATAACGAATATACATTTTTCTAGTGCTCTAATAATAACTAATTGAGATTAGGAATTTTTTCATTGCCGTAGCGATCAGTAATGACATTTCAGAAATCTCCATTATCCAATCCATAAGTAATAATGATCCCCAATTTTCCATTACCACTTGAATCGGTAATTTTTTTTGAAAAATTTTCATTTTTCAATTAACGGATAATATTGATCTTCAAGTTTTTCATTGCTATATAAATGAATAATATTGATCTTCAAATTTTTCATTACTATATTACTGGATGATTTTCATTTCAAAGTTTCCCACTATGGCAGGAATGACCATTCTGAATCACAGTATTTTGCATTATGGGATTAATGGGTATTATCAGTGACCGCCTTTTCCACTACCCTATTAATCAGTAATTAGAGTTGAAATTCTTTTATTATTATGGTAATCTAATGAATCGTTTTATAAATAAAACTTTTGATCATCTAATCGATCGAACTTCGTGTTTCTTCTTTCGATATTATTTACGACCCAAAAATTTGAAATGGAATCCACTTTCATATTGAAATCAAGAGATACAATCAAAACATTGTGATAAACATAAAAGCGAAGGATCGATATGAATGACCAAGCATCAAATTTGTTAACACAATTGGAATTCAGAGAGCTGTTCTCTCAGTCATTATTGCCAGTGTCAACTGTGAAGGAATTTTTTTTGGTGAAAAGCAGCAGTTCAACTCAGCTAAAATGAACATTGATATGACTGATTAGATTGTAAGTACTTGAAATTGTGTATTGTGGGTTGTTTATTGAGATTTAGAGTGTATGACGTAGTTTCTATGACATTCCTTAGCCATCTACGTGTGGATACTGTGGAGAATTGCTAGTAGAAAGGGATGAATACCCAATGTACCCATGCTGTGCCGATTTGAACCTCGACACGCATTTTGTAGCAATCGATAGGAACGATGTTTCTACAATTGGTATGGATTGGTGTTATTCCCATAGTTTTCAATTAGGAAATATTTCATATTTCGATGCTTTCAGTTGGAGCAAATACAGGAGGTGCTCCGATACTACTGGCGTCCATTGACGTTTTAACGAGCCCTCTTTATGATGACGAATTTATCATCGCAGCAGTAAAGGAAAGGCCTATTATGTATAAACCTTTTCTTCTAATTACTGAAAAATATTTCTCATAACGTAAGGATATTTGGAGTGATATCTCTAACTCAAGTGGAGGTAAGAGTAGAAACGTAAATTTTTTCAGTGAAAAATTACCGGAACAATCTTAATTATCTAGAAATAAAAATCATGGTTCTAAGCTTTGAAACTCAATTTTCCGATAAACTTGATTAACAATCTTCAGGACTCAACATAAGTTTTTCTTTCAAATTCAATTGAGACGTTTGCAAATTTGAAATTATTTCATGAAAAAATGAAAGCGTGGATTAAGATTCCAAACTGCTGAAACTAAGCCTTTCAGTTGAGTTCATTCCTGAAAGTTTTTCTCCCAGATTTTCCAAAAATCTCAATTCATGAGATTTGAAAAACTTGATTCAAATCTCATAATTTCTTTCATTACTTCCAAAAACTTGAAGTAAGTTTTTCAAAAAATTCAAGTAAGTTTTTCAAAAACTTCAATTAAGTTTCTACTAAAATGAGATGTAACGTATACCGAACTTCTTCTCTCTTCGTTTTTATCTCCGCAGTTTCGTGTTTTTTTCTCTAGTCAGTTGGTTATCTCTTTAATGATCGAATTCCCTTTCAAGTTTCGGACTCCGCTTTGAAAAAACTATTGTCATTGTGCTTCCTTTTCAAAACATGCGTTTTTGTAAAATAAAGTCATCTTTTCCTATATTTTCAGGCAAATTCTCAATCGGTCATCTGCATAGCCGCTGGACAGTCTGAGAACAACGTATCTAAAACACGCTAAATACTTGAGAGTTGAGAAAACTGATGAATTTCTAGATAGATCTAACAAATCAAAATTTTGCTATTTTGAATTGATGCGATTCTTGGACAATCTAGACGAAGACGACGTGTAAAAATAAACCAATAGAATATTTAACAAAAGTGAAAAATGTAATTTTCTCATGAAACATTTATGATTTCAGTACTGACAAAGATTGCAGTACCCCGCTCTCTAATTCAAAGGCTGATAATTCAGGAATTTCTGCAGGCAAGAAACGAGGCCGGACCTGCTCAGAAGATAAAAGAGACGTGAAAAGTAATAATTCCTTTACCATTTTTTTTCATCTCAACATTAGAAATCCATCACTTTTCAATTCTTCATGATATATACATATCAAAATCAATTTGTTAAACAAAAAATGAAGAGGGATTTCACATTATTTATTTCTTCACAGAATGCAAAATTCAAGATTCTAATTTGGGAGCAAAGGAATCACTAGTCCAGACTGACAACATGGCTACTTTTCTGTCTGCACTCGAGGACATCATATCAAAGTTGACTATTGAGAAGAGAACGCAAGTGCAAGCCCAAATCCGAGCTAGGGTAAACTGCATCATCGCTAAGCACAATGTCTAAGCAGCTATAACGATGAAAAATTATTTTTTGAAAGCTAGTTGAGTAATCGGTCGATTTGATGGGGGAAAAATTGGGTGGCAATAGCAATTTTATCATACGTAACTAAAAAAGTAAATCCATCATAACGTAAGATTTAGAAAACGATTTTTCCTATTTCATTAATTGAACTATTTTCGACAATAACTAGTTCTAGACCGGCAATGGGGAATATAATGAATATTATGACGATTTTTTCTTTCAGTCATATTCTTCAGAAATCGTGTTACATGATTATAATCGTATTGACAGCTTCAAAAATATTGGATATAGAAGAAAAAATCATCCTAGAAAAAAATAAGATTAATTATTACAACTTACAACATTAATTGTGTTATGGACCCGAGTGGTCTGGGTTCAGTGTAAGAATAAATCACACGCGAATAAATCATAGAAACAATTATCTTTAATGAGAATTTATATTGGACGATTATTTAACCTTTTATTAAATAAATGAGAACTCGGACTGGTCCCGAAGGTATCAGGCGAGTATAGAGTGTAAAGAACGCAATTAGAGACTCGTCGAATAACTGACCCAGAGGCAACGAATTCGTGAGTTTTCATATTCCATAGTGTATTCGATTGCATCAGGTCGTTGTCTGCGTCGCACACCTGCGAGGCATCGGCTGGCGTCTCCCGGCGCGCGCGAAGGCCGGTCGTCGGGGCGCAAAGTGCTGACGGTGTACCCCAGTTATCTACATTCGTCGGATATACGTGGATTTAATGCACGAATATTCGACGTTATTTGATATTTCTTCATTCTCTGTTTTGTTCGGAATAGTATGTGCCACTTTCGTGTCCTCATATTATTCAGATCAACAGAGGAATTACTCAATGTTATTTAGGGGCATAACAATTGTCATAAGCATAAAGGTGAGAAATAAATGTATCATTATTCATAAGTTTATAGATGACAACTTACTTGATAAAATAAAATTGGTGTTTCGATAAATTTATGTCTTCATTTACAAAACAATTTTTTTCTATTACCATTAAGAAACTTTTCTTAATTATCATGGTACAGCTGGGAGTAATTGATTCGAGTGGAAGAGAACATTGTTGTAAAGATATTTTTGAGAATAGTTTTCATGAGCAACATATGATGATTTTTTTTCATTGAAATACATGATCATTTACTCAGAATTTGTATTCCTTATGAAGTAATCTTTATGATCATTGATATTGGATATTGGATTTCTGTGATCCCCGGTAGGTTAGTGGGAGAGTTCCCGGCGTGATACTGGAGAGCCGGGTTCGATTCCCGGCTGGGGCTATCGGGATTTTTTTCTCTCGAAGTTTTAATTCTATTTGAATTTTTTTAACATGGAAAAAAGGAAATTTTAATGAACTTGATGAACGAAAAGATATCCAAACTATTCTCGTAGGTAGAAGCTCCACTATAACGAAGCAAATGAAGAGTTTGCATGTCTCTATCTCAAATAAATACTACAAAATTTCGGAAGGACAATTTGACACAATTATTGAATTTCTTCAATGGAATGTCTGCTCAGTTACCAATGAATTTTTAAAAAATCAGATATTGTACTGATTCAGCGGTAGAGTAGTAAACGATGACTAGTCGATTTCTCTCTTATGATCAAATGTTGGAAAAGAAGAGAATTTTAATGAACTTGGTTAACGAAAAGATACTCAAACTAGTCTCGTAGGTAGAAGCTCCACTATAACGAAGCAAATGAAGAGTTTGCATGGCTCTATCTCAAATGAATACTACAAAATTTCGGAAGGACAATTTGACACAATTATTGAATTTCTTTATTGGAATGTCTCCGCAGTTGCCAATGAATTTTTTTAAACAAGATATTGCACTAATTCAGCGGTAGACTAGTAAACGATGACCAGTCGATTTCTCTCTCATGATCAAATGTTACATTATCTTCACAATGAATGCCTTTATAAGGAAATGTGGAGTCATTTTTCGTTTCAAATTATCACGTGCGAAATAATTTAATAGAAAAACCTAGCGAATTTGCTAAGGAATTCTATTGAACAGCTGTTGGAAATTCTATTGGTTTTTGTCATTTCTATTGAAAATATTTTGCAGAAAAAAAATCAATAGAAAATTGGTTTTTCTACACAATTTTTTCTATTGGGAGATTTTCTATACAAATTTCTCGAGATGAATTTTGTAAGTTTTTTTAATCATACCATTTTTATACTTTTCTTATTTGAAAAATAAGTTTAAAAAACTTGGAAAATTTATTTCGAGGAATTCCTATAGAAAATGTTCCGTATAGAAAAAAAAATTTTCTATTGATTTTTTTCTACAAAATATTTTTAATAGAAATGGCAAAAAACTAATAGAATGTCCAATAGAAGTTAAATAGAATTGCCTAGCAAATTCGCTAGGTTTTTCTATTAAATTTTTTCATACATGATTTCAACTACAAAGAAACTTTTCTTCTGAATTCACGCAATTCCAATATATATGGATGATAAACAGAAATTTGTCCACTCATTGATGTTTGAATCGATATTTTGGTCATAAGATGTCTTCATTGAAAATTCATTTTTGTTCAGTGCTAGGAGTCGTAAGTTGATGCTGTCGTTTACGTGATCAAAGTTTTGCTCTAGAAATATGAAACGATCCGCTTTGCAGAGTACTCTCTTTTCAAAATTTTCATTTGTGAGACGATTGACCTTTGATATGTTGAACATTGTAGCAAAGCTGAATAGCCTTTCAACTGGTGCTGACGATGGCAGAAGTGTATTGAATTTCAGATAAATTGATTTAATAATTTAATACCCATGTAAAATTATCAAGTCGTCTCTCTGATCGTGACAAAATCGTTGAAATTCATTTTTACCAGCATTGACTTTCAGATAAGTCTGAACCACTGAATCGCTCGTGTCATCAGAATTAAAATCAAAGCCATCACAGCTCGTTTCCATAGGCACTGGCTTTGATTGTGGGGCAGGTCGATAACAAGAAGCAATAGCACTACTTATCGCACGCATGACATTTTCTCGAGCGGTTTTATTCAAGCATTTGAGCCACTTTAACTTGAATTTTGGGTGAGTGGCCACTGCTACGGCTGCTTGTTTTCCCTCCTCAACGACATGAAATAGGTTGCTGAATCTGAAATGAACAAATGATGATATAATGGGGGGAGTGTGGGGAAAAATGGAACGTGGGGCAAAATGGAACGGTAGAAAAAAGAGGAATATAGAGAATTTTGATGAGCACCTTCGTAGACAATTTCAAGAGCTATAAAGAAGGTTATTATAAGAATCTTGCTATCTTTATTGTAAAATTGATAATTCGAGATTAAGTCAGTGACAACAGTCAGTCACTGATTATTTAGTTAATTAGTTTTCAGTTAGTTAGTCAATTTTTGGTTATTATCTTGTAATTTAAGAGAGATAAGAGAATTTTAATGAGAGCCTTGTTTGTGGAGAATCTCAAGGGCTACAAAAAATGTTATTATAAAAATTCCGCTATCTCTATTACAAGAATGATAATTTGAGGTTGCGTCAGTCAGATCAGTCCACTCTGCAGTTTTCGGTGAGCATCTTGTAATGCAAGGGGGATACGAATAATTGGATAAGAAGCTTTTTTGTAGGGAATTTCAAGGGCTACTAAACATGTCATTACAAAAATTTCGCTTTCTCCATTTGCTCCGCATTCCATTTTGCCCCACCCTCCCCTACTTCTATATTGGGGAATCAAGGAAGTTTCTAAAGAATATAATCATTATCGCTTATGATAGAGAATTTTCTCACATGAATTTTTTCATTACCTCTCTTCCACGCTGGCTGTTAATATTTTAATCAGATGCTTGTAATACATGAAATTGTCATTCTCCAATTTGTGCAACTTATTGTTGATTGAAATAAGTGTTAGCAGTAGATCGCCATAGCTGACGTTAATTTCACCCTGCAGAGTGTTGTCAGCGTCTGCAACTGACCTTGTACATTTGACGTATTCTCCAATAAATCTGCAAAATTCATATACGAGATTCATACGGCATACGCTGCAAGAATGATATTTCTTAATAAACTCATCTAGTATATTACGTAAAATCGCTTGCTGTCAAGGGATCAGCGATTTGCAGTTTTGGAAACAAAGCCAGTAGCTTCTCTTTTAATTTAACAAGTTGTTCAAAGCATTGAAATAACGCGTTCCAGCATGTCACGACTGGCAGTTTAAGGGCTTTTCCAAGTGTTTCCTAAATGATTTCATTCTTCTTCGGAGATCTAGCGAGCTTCCACAGGTCTTGACATTTCTGCAATACATCTTTGTACATCAACTGGAGGTTTTTGAATAACCCAATTCCTTTGATGAGGTCCCTCGTCAAACTCAAACTCAATGTGTGACTACCACACCTTCTATGCGTTGATAGCAGCGGTGAAACGATGTGATCGAATGAAATGGGTTCAGCGGACTCACGTGATGATTCATCGATTTCTGCATCAGACATTTCCATGAATTCTAGAACATTCAAACTCGTTTACTTTCCCCAGGTGGTTATGTTGATTTTAAAGATAATCGTCGTTCGATATACATCAGGGCTAAATCGAAATTCATGATAATATTCGTACATGAAAAAGTAGTTGACTGATCAGAGAAGAAACAGCCATGAAAAAAAAGAAAATGCAATTAGTCCTTATGCCCACGCACGTCCTGTTCCGATGGTGGTATCCCAGAGGAAACTTGAGTGGAGTGCATGTTTTCGAGGTCGCTGATTCGGAATTTTTTGGTTCCCAGCTCAAAAAATGAGCGGTCCGATTATTATCAACAATTTAATTCTTTAAAACGCGTTATCTCGTAAAATATGACAGATACGGAGAAAACGTCTCATAATAAAATGATCCTCTCGTTATTGAGAATAAATAGTATGTGTTTGGGGAATGACTAATTTAGGGTGGATGTGGGAGGAAAATGTGGAGGGAGATGTTGGGAAAATCACTGTTAGCCGGATTTTAAAAAATCACAGTTTATTAGTGGGATCGAACCACTTTAGTCAGTATAATATACTCTTTGGTAATATATGACTGTTAACGATCTGTTAATTATTGATAATTTCCTTGAAATTAACTAAGTTGATTTACTGAATTTTAACTGGACTGAAATAATTATTGTGGTAATGTACTAAACAAAGGTATTAAATTTTGAATTCTATTTGATTGAATCGACTATGTCATAATTGTAACGATACCGAAACACAATTCGAACTGACTGACTCTTTCGGGTGCCGCGCTGACCTGTGTCCGTTGACCCGAAGGGTCACGGATATTTTCGGAGATGGCCGAGTTAATCAACCGTTGAATAATATGGAGATTTGGCTGCATTTCAAACACCCCGGGAGCAATCCATCATCAGGGATGATGAATTAATGGTGATTATAGTCCTGTTGAGCTTCTTCTGCATCATCGTCTGGAGGTTGTTCTGGAGGTGGTGGTTCTGATGACAGCAGGCAGAGCTTCGTGATTGGTCTGTTAAGCTCTGTGTAAGTCGTTCTGATGTTTTGAATGATTGGTGATGCATCTGCCTGCCTTGGTACTTCTGCTTTTGCGGTTCTTATGGTTGCGACTCTCGTTAGCCCATCTGTTCCTGTGGCGTGTCGCAATTACTCGTCCGATTGGCCATTGTGCTGGTGGATAATTTTCATCGATCATCGGCACCATGTCGCCAACCTTGATGTTCTCTTCTCGATGTGTCCACTTGTAGATTGCCTGGTAATGTTGAAGACACTCTTTGGCCCACCCGGACCAGAATTGTTGAGTTAACTGCGTCACCAGGTTTCATCTCTGCAGCTTGCTGGAGTTCTTGTCGATGATTGATGGCTCTGGTATCAGTTGAAGGGGCTCACCTATCAGGAAGTGTCCTGGGGTAAGTACTTGGAGATCGTCTGGGTCATCTGACATGGGACAGATTGGCCTGGAATTTAGGCAGGCCTCTATCTGGATCACGACACTATTGAGTTCCTCGAATGTGAGTGTTGTTGTCCCCAAGACTCTTCTGAGGTGATACTTTGTTGATTTCACGGCTGCTTCCCACTTACCACCAAAATGGAGTGCTCGTGGTGGTGAGAAGCTCCATTGAGTCCCATTGGTGGCGAGAGCAGCCTGAACCTGCTGATTTTCTCTGGATGCTCGGTGATGGATCTTCTGTAAGACCTCTGCTGCGCCCACGAAGGTAGTGCCATTGTCACTGTACATGATAGCTGGAATGACGCCTCTTCCGGTGAATCTCTTGTAGGCTCCGATGAAGGCGTCTGTTGTCTGTCTGGTGACTAGCTCTAGGTGAACTGCTGATGTGGTGAAGCACACGAAAACTGCAATGTACACTGACCCCGGTTGTGCATTCGTTGGTCTCCATTTGAGGATGGCGAACGGTCCTGCATAGTCCACCCCTGTGTGGAGAAATGCTCTTGCTGGTGAGATTCTCGTTGCTGGTAGTTGACCCATCTGTTGCTGGGCCGGTCTTCCTTGGTGTCTGGTGCAGATGGCGCAGCGTTGAATATACGCTCTAACTGTACCTCTGCCACCCATTATCCAGTACCTTTGACGTGTGTAGGCCAAGGTGAGTTGAGTTCCTCCGTGGAACTGCATGAAAAGTTGATTGTGCAGAAAGTCGATTGAATGTTGTTAATTATAATGTAAAATCAAAACTAGCCTTCATAATAGAGCGAATCATCGAAGTTGATGCCAAATTCTTTAAACGCCTTAACAAAGTTTGAACCATTACTTTACCCATTAGTTTGAACCTTTACTTATCTGTGATAGTACCGATCAATTTTCCTTGCGTAATTCCGTGACTTGCATGTATATCACTTAGAAGATCGGCGATTCCGTCATGAGAATGAGTTCCGGAGAATCGTTGGCGGGGCAATGGCATGTGAAACTCATTCAAGAGTATGTTTATCAATCTGAAATAATACATTCGATCAGTTTTAAGCATCAGTGAAACACGCAGAGAACTAAATTTCTCCACAACTGAGCTATTTCCTTTCATTACATTCAAGAATAACCCTTATTTTGAAACTATCCACAATAATCTTCAGAGAACGCACTTCGATATTGGTTGAAACTAGTATTCTCGGGACCGACAGATTTTATCATCCACTTAGGAAAAGACTAAATTACACATTTCATCGATCAATTGGACTGAAATAAGTTGTATTTTCGTAATTTTTTTATTCATCTTTGTACACTTTAGGATTCTGACAGCTCTCATTCCCACCAATTTTTTCAGAAGGATTTGTCTGGAATTGAGAATATTATCCTCAATTCCCGACAAAAGTCGATTGAATATTGTTAATTATAATGTAAAATCAAAACTAGCCTTCATAATAGAGCGAATCATCGAAGAATATTATCCTCAATTCCCGACAAAAGTCGATTGAATATTGTTAATTATAATGTAAAATCAAAACTAGCCTTCATAATAGAGCGAATCATCGAAGAATATTATCCTCAATTCCCGACAAAAGTCGATTGAATATTGTTAATTATAATGTAAAATCAAAACTAGCCTTCATAATAGAGCGAATCATCGAAGAATATTATCCTCAATTCCAGAGGAATCTTCTATTTGTGAACTTTGCGATATTTTTAGCACGTCAAAATGTACTGAAGGTATTTTCTTGGAAAAATAAACTTCATACGTGCTGAAGTTTTCTCTAAATCCTAGAACAGTTGGTAATGATTATGTAGTATCATTATTCCCATCGAGGCAATGGATGAATAGTCTACTGTGGTTGAGAGAGGAGAAAAATAACATTAATTGAGATAGAATGCGTGATAATTGAGATAGAATGTGTTATCTTAGGAACTTAACCACAGTCACACTAATGACTTGCCATTCGATTGAAAAAATAAGTTTTCATTCGAAAACAAATCGCCGTAATCGGAATGTGATGAAAGTCATAAAATGCTGCGAAATCCCACACGGCTTATTTAGCTCATCTGTTGTACATTTACATTCACTCTCGGATTATTGTGAGGCATTTTTCCCAAACTTACCCAATGTACGGTGACACCCATGAATCGACGAGTGCGGCTGGTCCACAGATCTGCCATGGTATATACATGATCAACCTTTGAAATCTCATCCTTGATCATCACAATCCTCGCATTCACTGACCCTTCAATGTTACGAACTATTGTTCGAGCTGAAAGATGATGAAAAGTTCTGCGACCTTGACAAATTCGTAGATCTAGAATCACATTCCCATAAATGAAAAAATCGATCAATTACGATATTTAGTCGATCTTAAATGTTGGAGGCTGACGTCCTATCGACATTTGAGAGAAAAATATACATTTGTCTACAAGAATTTATGTTGAGACGAGAGATTATAGAACTCGAATAAGTTCTTAGATGATACTAGCAGTTCGCACTCCATAATAAATAGATCACACATCGACAAACTGGGACAGTATACGAAACGAAATCATCAACATAATAATTGATCAGAAGTGGAGAATCCGCGTGAGCCATGTAAAATTAAATGACTCACAGATCTGAATATTTCAACTAAATTCCTCGTTTCATGAGAATATGATCTCCTTGAAGGACATCCGACTCCCAGTCCACGCTTCTGACGAAGCATGTCAATACTAACAAGATAAAATGTGATTTACCATCAAATATTTTACGGAATGCAGGCTGCTCGACAATCTCGGATGGCAAAATACTGTCAAGAATTAAACTGACAATATTATCATCCACTTCCTCCTGAGAAAAATGACAAGTAGTCCTAGATTCAGAGCTCGTCTTCAATTTTTGGCACTGCTGGTTTTTTGCAAGACAGTAATCTGCGAAATATTGTGCTTTATCCTTGTGTACGCTCTGAAAATGATATGTTTTATGAACGTCGTAATCGTAACATGTAGACCATGAGTTTTGTATTGGTGTATTTCCTTCTGAACTTTTTATGACGAATTATTGAGGCAACTGATTAATAGATCACACCCTTATAATCTGTTTACCTCGATGTGGCTTTTGAAATTCGATATAGCATTCGCAGCGCCAGATATGCATTTTCGCTTGGTACAGCTTGTTTTGCAGGTTTGACAAACGCCAACCACGGTGGTAAACCTCGATTGCGAAAAATCAGGAGCGAACCGTGTCCCATCTAGATACCCACGTTTTCCACACTCCTCTACCAAACTAGATTGTGCAATAGTTTTCTCTCTGAAGAAAGTAATGGACTCTCGGAAGTTAATCCCTCAGCCGACTGAGAGATCGTTGAGTCCATTGACAAACTTGAATCATCATCATTCATACAGCCAGGTTGAAAAGTTTGACCTCCAGACATCCTCTCCTCTAAAATTGGATCAATACATTTTCTTCCTTTAAAGACATCATTCGTGACTTTGAAATATTTTATAGTCAGTGGATCGGAACGATTGATGAAGAAATAAACGAAGTAGATCACGAACAGAATTATCTTCCAATTATTATATTCCGCCGTTTCCACGAATATGTCGCCCCCAACAGTAAAGAGGTGTTCACATTTGGTACATCCCGTAAAAATGAAGGAAAAGTTGGTATTTCTACGTTAACAAATGAGTGGATTTTTCCTTTTTACTTTTTTTCAGATTAAATTCTGTAATCAAGTAAAAACATACTAATCTTTCCAAATGCTTAGTATCTCCTGAACAATTAATGTGAATGAGAAAACCTCACTCGTATTTCAAAGGCAGATAAAAGAATTAGAAAAGAGTATAAAGTTGTTGAATTTCCATCTTGTCCTTCTCTAATAATTGCTATACGGAGAGGAAAATTCAATAAAAATTACCATAAAAAAAACCTAACAATTACGTTTTGATACGTAATCCGCGAGCGAAGTAAAATTCAATAATAAATGTGAATCGGAACTGAAATTGTATGAATCGCCACGTAAATTTTACGATTTGTTCCGTAAAAATTAACCACCCATCTGATGAATCACCGCTGTGGGGAGAACAAGTCGTTCTGTAATTTTTCCCCAACGATTGAGAAATTTTACCGAACGGAACGTAGAAATAACTCACCAGCTTCATAAAAACTGTTGAACGTTCAAGAATTTTTGATTTTGGAGGCATAATAAGTCGGGAAATTTCTGTAAGACTTGACTTCTTCGGTAAAAATTACGTGACAATTTCGTACTTTGTTCGGTGATAAACCTGAGAATTCACTGAACGTTTCAGATTTTTCTCTTCCATTCCTATAAAAATTGCCGGAAACGATTATGTGATTGTGGATTACGTGAACTGTTAATAATTTTGTTAATAATTTTTACTGCCTATTTCTCTCCGTGTAATAGCAAACGCACCTTTCCTTTACTCTCATCTACATATTAAATGTAAATCAATCAACAGTGAAAATGGTTATTCGGCTTTTTCCTCCGGATCTTGGAAATTTGAAAAAATTAATTTTTAATCAATGAGGAATGAAGAATACATTACTGTCTGTAATGCATCAGAGTCACTTAGGAGTTCGGGATATTGCGAATATTTGTTCGAATTGTTTTGGAGGGTTTGACAATATGATTGGAAATTATAGTCACTCATATACATTTCACTCAATTTCTATGTATATTGTAACATGATAAAAATCATGTACTGTTCCTCGCCTGAACTGACCGCGGATCATGGGGGGGAAATTAGTATATTACCCCAGCGAGGAGTCGGATCACCCAGGACCACAACTGTCAATTTATTTTTATTTTTATTATTTGACTATTTTCCTTCTTTCCATTCCCTCGAACTCTGTCGATCACGCTCACCGTGCGTTACGTGAGCTTCCTGGCGAAGGGAGTGGAGCGGAGCCTCGGGGAGAGCTACAAGACGGCGCGATAGCTGAGGAGCAGCACACCGACGAGCACGCACACACCGAGTCTGGGAGACTCACACCACGTAGGACGCGAAAGACGATCGTTGCACGCCAGCGGGCATCCCAGGCCTTTACGTGCGAACCTCCACCACCTCACCGATGGAACGGCGGCACAAGGCCGTTCAGTAAAATACCGATGCTACAACATTGAGGGAGCATCGGATTATGTTGACTCCTGCGCTGCTCAACGCGGATCATATCCACCGACCGCGAGGCGCAAGTCCCAGCTTCTGGGACTAAGGATTTTGGAATTAGAACCATTGTAAAAATACTCAAATTGTCGAATCCCCTGGATTTTTCGCGCTCTATCACGTGATCGGGTGGGGGAAGGAGAAATTGAGGGGTTCCTCGGGGTGATGTACGGCCCCTACGAACACTCTTCGCAGGGATTTATTCAGATCAAGTCGCTCTACGCAATTTAAGTTCTTTCGCTCTCTGAGCTATTTGACCGAACAAAAGTAAAGTACGTGGTGGTGTTGTGCCCGTTTGTTCCGGCTTTATTTTTCGACGTCGCCGTACTGAGGGTCCAGACGAGTCTGCCTGGTGTTCTCGCGAAATCACGGTGAGCGTCTTATTTCGTTGTGAGTGCACGCGTCCTTCCAGTAGTGAATCCACTCCGGCGCCCATTTTGGGGCCGTTTGAGAATGTACTAGAGTCTGCTTGTGACGCGGCACTCTGTAGCCTCCAGCTACTTCTTGATTTGAATTTTTTTTTTATTAGTTTCCCTACTTGATTTTTATTACCAATTTGCTTTTGTGGGGAAAACTAGTCCTAACTCATCTGTTACGTCGACCTTTCCCAATAACTTTTGTGTAATGGCTCTCACGTCGTCGTCGCTTGCGGGTGATCCTCGCGTCTTAGCGTCTCCCACGCATTTTTAAAGTTATTACTATTTCTTTCCGTTAATTAGTATCACTAGGTTAGTTACATTTTTTTTTGGTTTGTATAGCGTCTTTGCTCGCGGGAGTCNGGTGATCCTCGCGTCTTAGCGTCTCCCACGCATTTTTAAAGTTATTACTATTTCTTTCCGTTAATTAGTATCACTAGGTTAGTTACATTTTTTTTTTGGTTTGTATAGCGTCTTTGCTCGTGGGAGTCCTCTCCCGCACATATAAAGAAGCCTACGCTAATTCTTGTATGGACGAGTACAAAATCACACTTAATTATGATTTGAAAATATATTTTTTGTGTTTTGTAAACAATTGCATATTGTTGAGTACGCTCATTGTAGCCTATTCCCACACGCCTCCGCGGTTATCTGAGCTAGTCGTGGAACGCGGCTCAACGGTGTGACCTTGTCCTTTGGCGGTTAAAAGGACTGGCGCCCTTTTTGGCATTTTGTCTCCTCTCGTTATTCCCGTCGTTCTAATTCCGGGTTGAGAGAGTCCAAAAGGGTCGCTGAAAGTTCGTGGAGAACCACGCGTCTGAATCCCGCAGACGCACTTGGAAAAATACCTCACAATATATACAGATAGTGGCTAATAATTTTTTGACATACATGACCAACAATTGAAAAAAAAACACTTACCTTGGAAAAAAACACTGCACAAAAGTTCCTTACTGCAAATTTATAACTTTAATCACTTTATTCTAACAACTTAAGCCAACCATGGTAATGCGTTACATTGCCGATCGAATCAAATGGGTTAAGTACTCAGAGATTAGAGGAACTGACCTGTCCTTTCGGATTCCGTGAGTGAATACTGTACGTCTTATCGGTGTGTGTGCATCTGTGACCGAGATCAAAACAAAACTTTGAATCCACACAAAAATGGTCATGTTATTTTCCCACGATCTCGATGCTTCAAGTTTTGGATTTCAATGGTAGAAACGACAATGGGTTTCAAAGAACAGTTTGTAAATATGCAAATCAAGTATGAGTAAATACTGTACGTCTTATCTGTGTGTATGCATCTGTGACCGAGATCGAAATAAAACTTTGAATCCGCACAAAAATGGTCATGTTATTTTCCCACGATCTCGATCCTTCAAGTTCTGGATTTCAATGGTAGAAACGACAATGGGTTTCAAAGAACAGTTTGTAAATATGCAAATCAAGTATGAGTAAATACTGTACGTCTTATCTGTGTGTATGCATCTGTGACCGAGATCGAAATAAAACTTTGAATCCGCACAAAAATGGTCATGTTATTTTCCCACGATCTCGATCCTTCAAGTTCTGGATTTCAATGGTAGAAACGACAATGGGTTTCAAAGAACAGTTTGTAAATATGCAAATCAAGTATCTTTCAAGAATTTTCAATGAATAAATAAACATTCTCATCGGCCTTGAATTTTATCAATCTCGACATTTTCCGATTAATCCAGTACCCAACAAGTTTTCAACTTTGCTTATTGAATAATTAAGTGATAAGAAAATGGTTTCATTTTTCATTACTGGCTCATCAATCAATTCACGAATTTTCTTGCATTGTCGAAAAGTTTCAGGGGATAGAATATGAAAAAACTACGCGTGCGGCTGGTCTACGCAATATTGTTGATCGCTCGCAAGCTCGCTCCGAATTTAGGTGCATTAAAGTGAGAGCAAATCATTGAATTTCACAAAAAAAACGTCGCGGTTTTCATCTCCCCCGTATATAATTAAAAATAATTGAAAGATGAGATTTCCTTGTTTCATGTTTTTCTGAAAAAAGTGAAAAACTACTGTATCGATTCCATCTAAAGTCTAAGTTATATGCCGACATATCGATTGAAAAAGACAGAAGTGAAATCGGACCATTCGTTCATGAGAAATCGTTGACTTTAATTTTAACCACCATCGAGAAACCTTAGACATGTGGATATGAAGGAGACTCGATTTTTCATTTTCAAGGGCATTATAATGATTTTCCTAACCCGGGAAGTTAAAAACGAAAATTCCTTACTCTCTTCCTGAGTTGATCACGTAATTTCAAATTTTTCTGCTGTATTACTAATTACTTTGGTATTGGAAAATTCGATGGTCATAATTCATTATTACTAGAATACTGAACAAATTTTCTATTAATATTACTGATGATTCAAGTAATGAAAATTTTCTCAACTCTCATTACTAGTTAGACTTTTAATTAATTTTTTTTTCTTATTACCGATTAACTGATCAATGGGACATTGTTCACCGATTATTACTGATTAAATTATCCGCAATAAAATCATCTATTTCATTAGCAATCAACATAGTAATAAGATATCGGATTCGCTTCATTATTGACTAAAAAATGAACGAAAATTAAAATTTCTCAATTGAAAATTGCTAGGTAATTAGGTATGATAGCAACTCCAAATTATGTCTTAATTAAAATTTAATTCTTCGAATTCAACGCGTTTGTTTGGATGAGAGACGAGTGAAACATTGGTCGGAAGGCGGAAAAAGTCGCAGAAAACCAACAAATTCTTGGAAACCTCTAATCGAACACAATTAAATTCTCGGAATTCGCACCACGCTTCGCGTTACCCAGGGCCACTACGAGGAGGTGGTGGTGCACGGCCCCGAAGAGACAACCTAGCACCAACTATCCGACCTAACCCTGGTCTATGCAGATTGGAGATTAGGATCTGCAAGTCCTCCTTCCCCCCTCCTGGGAATAATTATTTAAATTTCAATAAATGAGGATGAATAAATAATTAAAATAAATTAATGACAATGATTATTGAACAATATAGTCACTCAAGTGAGACACGAACTATCGCTGAGAATCTTTAAAATAATATTCCTCACCCGAGATAAGAGCCAATCAACCCCCAGATTCCAGCACGAACCGGGTGTCTGAAGTGATTGTAACTCCTACATACGTGACAGTGGAAGAGGGTCACTTTGGTACCATTCCCCGCCACGCATAGTGAAACAATTATTAATTCGAGATGTTTCAGTTCGTAAAAGTTCACTTTTTATCCCACGTACGACTAAAAGTTGATTTTATTGTCCAATTATTTATGACCTTACGGACCCCTCTCCCCAATCGTGTCACGTGAGTGAATTACCGGTTATGAATTTATCTCTTCCGGATCAGCATTGCCACGACTGTATAGATTATTCCGGATTGTAATAGCCTCTGAGTATGTCAAAAAACTTAAGAACCCGATTAGGTCTCGGAGTCAAGTAAGTGAATGTAAACTTACTCAGTCTAGATCCAACTCCTCTCCTTCCTTCACCATATTTCGGCACTGGACGTCAGAGTTCTCTCCAAGTGCGCTCAACACCTTGAACGTGTGCACCATTGGTTCTGTTGACGTGATAAAATCTGTGGTTGACGCGTACATGTTCGTAACCATGCAGCACCAGACCGACATACCCAGACCAACAGTCGCTGTTAATTATCGAGTCACGCTTCACGTATTTAGATATTTCGGAGATAAGTGTTTCGGCCGACCGATCGGGCACCACGACGACGACTAATCGCCCTGATATCCTCTCGCGTAAGCCTAGCACCCATTGCTTCGAACTCACTGGTCGTCCTAGTCTAAGTTTCTTCCCCCCCCCCTCCCCCCCAACACAATTCATCAGCTTCAACTATTACCCTCTTGCCCCCAATCTTCTCACTGTTACAATCGGCTACCCACCGATCCAAAACATCCTTAATCCGATAAATTACACGTCGTACTGTCTGAATAAATGTCTCAATCTCTTCAGCCAAGTATTCTTGGGTGTGAGTGTCGTTATGTATATAAAGAAATATGATAATAAATAATTTCTTTAAATTGATCCTGATACCAGAAATCTACGAACTGTCGAAAATACTCAAAGATCTATTACATCTAATTCTTCTCCGTCTACGGTGCGCATCAATAATATAACGGCTTTGTTGACATCTGAATAACCTGCGGGGATAATCCGTGTACATGTATTCATTACACTCCGGACACCTCGCATGGGTTCTGATGACGCCTTTATCTCTGAGAAAATCAGCAATACGTTGATCCCTCCGACTAATTCTCTACAAATCATCGAGTATTATGACTATTATTTATGAGATAATAATCAATAACACTAAACGTCCATCTACTGTTATTTCTTAAAATCTCACTTATTCGTAAAATCTCTAATAGTCAAGTCCGACACATGGAATTTATGGAGTATCTTCAGAAAGATACGTATAATCAATTAATTAAATAAATTTATTGTTATGAGAGGGAGTAGTTATCACGTCTGATTACCAATTGCTATGGTAATGAACTACTAATAATGAAATATTGATTTTTTGCCGATCTCTGCTCCGACGACAAAAATTCCTGGCTGCAACAAATTCTCCACGAAGATTTCTGTATGAAGCCATAACTATTGATGTAACTTAATTATTGCTAGTAAAGAGTCACAAAAATATTTCTTTATGGCACGCCGTGCAATAAGTCGAGTTTATCGCACGCTGCGCTTCGCGCAGCGTGCTTCAAACTCGACTTCTGCACGATGTGGCATAAAATGGTATAGACCACTCGGGCATAAACTTCGTTTTCAACGAATGTGAATACAGACCTCGCCTTCGGCTCGGCCTGTAAACTTTACATTCGTCGAAAACGAAATTTGTGCCCTTGTACTCTAATGTACAATAATGCAACTGAATAATTATTAAATATTTATCAGCAGCTCCGGTTCCCCTCCCCCTTTAAGAGAGAAACAAGTCTGACCGTTGAAATTGAGGACAAAGTCAGACCTCGTACTATCCAGTTGAATAGGTTCTCTGGATCCAAAATGTCGCTCAGTACGATTGAAATCCTCTCCTGCTGGGCTATCCTAGGAGTCGATAGATTTCTGAATCCAAAACGTCACTCAGTACGATTGGAATCTCCTGCTGCTGGTCTATCTCAGGATAATCTTCTCTCTCCCCTGATAAAAATACACTCCAGGGGATGATAACGAATCTCTCATCCCCGAAAGTTAACGGGGTTATTCTCGTGCTCTACTGTAGTCGTCGGCAAGAGTTGATCAGGCCGTCTTCAAAGACGCACCGCTGCCACCAAAATTGTTAGGGGTGAATCCCTGGATTCTGCTAATTGGAGAAAAATCTCCTTACAGTGGGTAGATACTGAAATCCGGTATATTACTCGGTAGAATTAGGTAGTTATCGTAAAGGGGTATCCCCATATGAGGTATCTACATATGAGGAATTTACAAAGATATAAAATAAGTATTATGCTTGATTTGCGTTGACGACTGAACTCCCGAATCCTCGTGAGTTCAGTTTATATAATAATTAAGCGGGTCATGTGTAAGGATATTTTCCCGGGTTGATCACCCAGGAAAAGTCCAAACTACTTTTAAGGCATCTCTATCGCTTGTTTGTCGGGCGCCAGCCGAACCTTCATGGGAGGTTCGACGAAAACCGGCCTCCAAGGCACTCTCGTCTACCCAGAGGACTTTTTGGCTGGACAATGAATTGCTAACACCAGCGTGATACGGTAAAGTGGGCGAGGTCCACCAGGAGTATTACTGTCACATCCTCACGAGCCTTTGCAAACCGTGTATTATGCCTTAGAGCATGATCCCCATAATGAATTAAATTCATGCCCCGTCTTTCGACTCTTCCAGTATTCATTCTCGTCCCGAGTATTTCGACTCGGGAGAGTTTTCAGAGTCAAATACGAATCAGCCGGGAGTCCTCAGAGCCTGGGACGTTGAGTGGCTAATCTAACCAGGATGGAAATACGTTACCCACGCTATGACCACCCACACTCTCAACCACTAGTTAACGCTTCGGTTATCGCGCGTCAGTGCCTCCAAATAGTACTAAACCGTCGACGTATAGTCGGGCCGACAGGAGGATTTCTCTACTCCAGGCTCACGGGCCTATACGCCTCGAATCGTTCCGCCCAGGCTAGATGACGCCGGAAACAACAAAGTCGTCACTTCGCGTGCCGAAATAACTGTTTTTACTAGCGGGAGACGCAGAAACTCCTTATCGTGGCTTCTTCAACTATTCCTCCATGTTCCAATCTCTCTCTCTCTCTCACTCTCTCTGTCTCACTCTCTCTCTCACTCTCTCTCTCACTCTCTCTCTCACTCTCTCTCTCCCACTCTCTCTCTCTCTCTCTCTCTCTCTGAGAGAGGTGTTTTAATCAGTGGCTCCCCTAAAAAGTGAACTTCTCATTACTAATTACTGTGTCTTTGTGACAAAACTTTCGTGGAAGTTGTTCGTAACATTCTTATTGACGTTTTTAATAAATCAATCACTACGAGTGGCTTCCCACCGCTGAATTATCCTGCAAAATGGGTGACTTAACCTCTCAGCCGCCTACATACATGTTGCCCAGAGAGGCCATCCGATGTAGCAAATGTCGTAAAGAAATTGCAACAATGAAGGCTGAATGCAAGAAATGTCTTAAGTTCTTCCATCCTGGCTGTGTGAAAATTCACAAAGTATATAACAACGATGATGAACTTGTAAAGTGTACAGGAGAGGTTATTACATCCCTTTCCCATGTGATAACTAACGCACATACATTGGTGACAGACGTAAACACAGGGTCTCCTGTTCAAACTGACACTTTACATACTAGTGACAGTGCTACTTCTGGTTTTCGTATTACAGACACTGACATTACTGAAAATGGTTCCAGTGTTCCTCCTGTAAGAGCATCAAAGTACGAGGGTGGCTCATTACAATAAACACAGATCATTGAGCACACAAATCCATCCCAAGTTGAAAACAATCAATATAAACGGAAAAGGGTTAGCTATAGCAATGATGAGAGAGAAGAGGAGAGAGAGGGTCCTTTAAGTGACAGAATTGATATTTTAACTGATGAAATAAATCGACTCAAAAATACAGAGGATAATCAACTAAATTTTAAAAGTGCAATGCGTGAAATCTTAAAAAGTGAACTCAATTCATTCAAAAATAAGATCAATAAAAATCTCTCTTCCATTACGAACGAGATTAAAGAATTGAAAACACTCATTAATGCAGTTTTGACGAGTAATCAAACAGCAGGGGCAATGATTACTGAATCAAATGGTGATTCTGTGCAAAGTGCTCTTCTGAAAACAACGGAGATGACATATGCTAACATAACCTCGAATGGACCAAAACATCTCAAGTGTAATAACTTCAAAATTGTAATCAAACCAAAGAAAAAGATGAACTCTGAAGAGACTAAATCTGTCGTGAAAAATAAAGTTAAGGTTGATAGTCTAGGAATTGATGACTGTACAATTCACAAATCTGTAAATGGCAAAGTATTGATTGGATGTGATAATGAGAGTAATAGGGAGAAATTAGTTCATGTAATGAGTAAACAGTTGGGCAAAGAGTACACGGTAGTAGCTCCGAGTAAAACTAGACCAAGATTTAAAATGACGAATATTGATATCGACAATTTTGATAAAGCAAATGACAATCTGATACGAGAAATCAAACAACGAAACAAGTTTGAATCACATCCAGAAGTGGAAAGCATGAAAATAGTCAGTAAATGGAAAGTTGAAAAATACAACAAAATGACAATTGTAATGGAAGTCAGTGAAGGAATACATAAAGTAATATTGGAGAAAAAATTTCTGTATTTGGGGTGGAATCAATGTAGAATTTTTGATTATATGAAACCAGTTCGCTGCTTTAACTGCTGGGGGAAAAATATTGCTTGTAATTTTATCACACAACAAAAACATGCAAAAAAGATCCTATTTGTGGAAGATGTGCAGGTGCACACAAAACTCATGAGTGTGAAGTTACTGAATTAAAATGTATTAGTTGTCTTACGCATAAAGAAAAATTGAAATTGAAAAATGAGGAAATTGCACATGATGTAAAAAATAAAACGTGTCCTTCTTACAAACATTTTTTAAGCAAAATGAAGAAAGCGAACACGAGAATAGAATAATTGGAATTGCTAAGATAAATATACAGAAAAGAATTAAGAAGAACCCATTATTTACATATATGAATGTTAGAAGTTGGATAAAAAATAAAGAAGAAATAGAAGAGTTGATCATTAAACCAAAAAACCTAAGTATTCTAGCGTTTACAGAAACGAGACTTATAAATGATATAGATGATAGTGATATAGCAATACCAGGTTATAAAATTGTACGTTGTGATTCAGATAAAAGAACTAGGGAGGGGTGTAATGTTATATGTAAAAAACGATATCAAATATAAGGTAATTGTAAAGGAAGAGATTGTAAGTATTTGTTGGACGGTTGGTGTAAAAATTATTGACAATCGATTTACTGGTGTCATTCTGGTCACCTATCGTGCCCCAAATTCAACTAAATCGGTCTTTATAAACCATATTGAAGATATTTGTGAAAAATTAATAAAATAACCTAAATGTATATGTATCGGAGACTTCAATATTAATGTTAGTGAAATGAAATCTTTTTATAGTCATAAACTCATACAAACGTTTTTGGAATTGGGAATGAAACAATATATAGAAGAACCGACGAGAGTATGCGGTAGATCGTCAACTATTATAGACTTATTGTTTAGTAATTATCATATTAAGGCACGAGTTATTCATACACCTCGAATAACGGATCATGCTATGATTGAATTTGATTTAGGAAATAATAGTAATAAGCCTCAAAAACCAAAAATCATGAGTCGCAATTTGAAGAAAATAAATCCTAGTCAATTCTGTGATAGATTGAAGAACGAAATGAAAAATATTGAAATCAGTCGAAAAAATTATGTACACAGTTGGGAGAATGAGGCCAAAATGCTGATAGGGAAAGTAATAGAAATAATAGATGAACAAGCACCGATGGAACAAATAACTAAAAAATATCATCTAAAAAACAAGGAATGGTTCACCAGCGATGTTAAAAAATATATCAAAGAGAGACAGCAATTGTATGACAGTGCCAAAAGTAGTCAGATTGAAAATGATTGGACTAGATATAGAAAAATGCGGAATATGGTTGTGAAGAAAATCAGAGAGGCTAAAATTGTATATTATGAAAGAATGATTGACCAAAATAAACGGGATAGTAAAAAAATGTGGAAAACATTGAAAGAAGTTTTAAAAAAAACAAACGACAAAGAATTACCTGATCAATTGATCATGCATGGAATGGTGGTTAGGGGTGACAGAGAGATAGCCAATCAATTTAATACCTATTTTGTTGAGAGTATAAAACAAATTGTAGATAGTATGGATCAAAGGGAAACAATAGTAGATGAAAACAATTACACTGACAAAATTTTCAACTCCTTTCAGTTGATATCTACTGATAAATTCAACGAAATAATTAAAAACTTCTCAAATAAAAACGGGACCAGCGAAGGAATCAGTACAAAAATATTGAAATTGATTAATGAGTCAATCGGGGAGAGGTTGCGAATGATTATGAATGGTTCGATTGATCAGGGTTACGTCCCTGAGGAATGGAAAACATTCAGAAATCATACCTATACAAAAAATCGAAGGTACTGTGAAAGTGGACGAATTCAGACCGATAAACATGCTCCCACAATATGAAAAGGTTCTTGAAAAAATAGTTGCGACACAGTTGATTGATTATTTCGAAGATAATAACTTATTTATGGAAGAACAATATGGTTTTCGAAGAGGTAGGTCATGTGAGAATGTAATTCAAGGAGTAGTATCTAAATGGAAGAAGGAAATTAGTAATGGTAATATTGTGGGGGCCGTGTTTATCGATCTGAAGAGAGCATTTGAGACGGTCGACAGAGAAATATTATTGAAGAAAATGAAAAAGTATGGTATAGGAGGGAAAGTATGGGAATGGTTTCATTCGTACCTATCCGATAGAACTCAAACGACATACTATCGTTGTAAAAAATCGGACAAAATCACCGTCCCTGTGGGGGTACCACAGGGTTCGGTGCTGGGTCCTCTGTTATATTTAATTGACATCAATGACATCTTGGCAGTTAGTGGTATTGATTATCAGATCAAATCATTTGCAGATGATATGATAATTTTTGTATATGGAGAAAGCTCAGTAGAGGTAGAATCGCAAATTACTCGTAATTTACACAGAGTTGAGGAATATCTGCAGTTGAATAAATTGAAAATGAATGTCGCCAAAATGAAATACATGATAATAAGTCATCCAAGACAAATGAAAGGCAATAAAGTATCAATTAGGAGTAGAGACCAGACAGAGTTAGAGAAAGTAACTGAGATGAAGTATCTGGGGGTCGTAATCGATTGTAATTTAACGTTCAACAGCACCAGGAGTATATAGCTAAGAAAATCGGCAAAAAAATAGGTATGCTGAGTCGTATTGGAAACGATGTGACCATGTTAGTGAGAAAAACGATATACACGAGCATAATATCTCCTCATTTTGAATATTGTAGTGCTGTGCTATTTTCTCTATCGCAAAGTAGTTTGTCAATCCTACAGAAGCTGCAGAACCGAGCCATGAGAGCAATCTTACATTGCAATCGAAGAACGAGGGTGGCCGATATGTTGGATGCTTTGGGGATGATGAGTGTGAAGAATAGAATAAATTTGAATGTGTTGATGTATATATGCAAAATGAAAAAAAACAGAAAAGCAAACGAAATTGTTTTGGGGGAAAGCGAGGGAAGAGTGACGAGAAATCCAAAGAACATTCCTGTGAAGAAAGTGAATATGAGTTATGCTCAGAATGATATTATGTACAATGGAATTCGTATGTATAACGAATTACCAGCCGAGGTTAAAAGCACGTGTGAGAGTGGATTTAGACGCGGAGCTGTACACTACCTGAAAAAAACAAACGAGAAACTGTAAAGACTGATGTAGCCGGAATATGGCAAAACAAAGTAATGTTGCAAAGGCTAATAAAGACAATCAATCAATCAATCAATCTCTCTCACTCTCTCTCTCACTCTCTCTCTCACTCTCTCTCACTCACTCTCTCTCTCTCTCTCTCTCTCTCTCTCTCTCTCTCTCTCTCTCTCTCTCTCTCTCTCTC
>NW_021681462.1:98098-108868 GCF_001412515.2 Diachasma alloeum
CGCTCTCTCACTCTCTCACTCTCTCTCACACTCTCTCTCTCACTCTCTCTCTCTCTCTCTCGCTCTCTCTCTCTCTCGCACTCTCTCTCTCTCTCTCTCGCTCTCTCTCTCTCTCGCACTCTCTCTCTCTCTCTCTCGCTCTCTCTCTCTCTCGCACTCTCTCTCTCTCTCTCTCGCTCTCTCTCTCTCTCGCACTCTCTCTCTCTCTCTCTCGCTCTCTCTCTCTCTCGCACTCTCTCTCTCTCTCTCTCGCTCTCTCTCTCTCTCGCACTCTCTCTCTCTCTCTCTCGCTCTCTCTCTCTCTCGCACTCTCTCTCTCTCTCTCTCGCTCTCTCTCTCTCTCGCACTCTCTCTCTCTCTCTCTCGCTCTCTCTCTCTCTCGCACTCTCTCTCTCTCTCTCTCGCTCTCTCTCTCTCTCGCACTCTCTCTCTCTCTCTCTCGCTCTCTCTCTCTCTCGCACTCTCTCTCTCTCTCTCTCGCTCTCTCTCTCTCTCGCACTCTCTCTCTCTCTCTCTCGCTCTCTCTCTCTCTCGCACTCTCTCTCTCTCTCTCTCGCTCTCTCTCTCTCTCGCACTCTCTCTCTCTCTCTCTCGCTCTCTCTCTCTCTCGCACTCTCTCTCTCTCTCTCTCGCTCTCTCTCTCTCTCGCACTCTCTCTCTCTCTCTCTCGCTCTCTCTCTCTCTCGCACTCTCTCTCTCTCTCTCTCGCTCTCTCTCTCTCTCGCACTCTCTCTCTCTCTCTCTCGCTCTCTCTCTCTCTCGCACTCTCTCTCTCTCTCTCTCGCTCTCTCTCTCTCTCGCACTCTCTCTCTCTCTCTCTCGCTCTCTCTCTCTCTCGCACTCTCTCTCTCTCTCTCTCGCTCTCTCTCTCTCTCGCACTCTCTCTCTCTCTCTCTCGCTCTCTCTCTCTCTCGCACTCTCTCTCTCTCTCTCTCGCTCTCTCTCTCTCTCGCACTCTCTCTCTCTCTCTCTCGCTCTCTCTCTCTCTCGCACTCTCTCTCTCTCTCTCTCGCTCTCTCTCTCTCTCGCACTCTCTCTCTCTCTCTCTCGCTCTCTCTCTCTCTCGCACTCTCTCTCTCTCTCTCTCGCTCTCTCTCTCTCTCGCACTCTCTCTCTCTCTCTCTCGCTCTCTCTCTCTCTCGCACTCTCTCTCTCTCTCTCTCGCTCTCTCTCTCTCTCGCACTCTCTCTCTCTCTCTCTCGCTCTCTCTCTCTCTCGCACTCTCTCTCTCTCTCTCTCGCTCTCTCTCTCTCTCGCACTCTCTCTCTCTCTCTCTCGCTCTCTCTCTCTCTCGCACTCTCTCTCTCTCTCTCTCGCTCTCTCTCTCTCTCGCACTCTCTCTCTCTCTCTCTCGCTCTCTCTCTCTCTCGCACTCTCTCTCTCTCTCTCTCGCTCTCTCTCTCTCTCGCACTCTCTCTCTCTCTCTCTCGCTCTCTCTCTCTCTCGCACTCTCTCTCTCTCTCTCTCGCTCTCTCTCTCTCTCGCACTCTCTCTCTCTCTCTCTCGCTCTCTCTCTCTCTCGCACTCTCTCTCTCTCTCTCTCGCTCTCTCTCTCTCTCGCACTCTCTCTCTCTCTCTCTCGCTCTCTCTCTCTCTCTCTCTCTCCCTCTCTCCTCTCCTCTCTTCTCCTCCTAGTCTGTATATCTCGGCGATGATAGGTCATTCTGTTACCCTATCCTCACCAATCAACCCGAAGGCATCATCGAGGTACCAGTCCTTTCTTTCGGGACTAGACTCGGGTCTCAACTACGTTGGTCCCTAGTCTACCCCGACACAGCCTTTAGAATCGCCTAGTTGGAACCCCTGTACATCGGGCCACCTCCCCCTAAACACAGCTGGGCGAATTCTAAAATAGCTAGTGTAACAGCGCCCTTCAGACCTCCAGGGTTCGCGGTTTCATCCATAACCGCTATGCCTTTGGTCTTACATTAGTCTATAGGTCTTCTGATCCAGTCGCGGCTTTCTTCAGCCGCCTCTAGATGTCACTTCCTGTCTCTCTTGTAAGAAGTTTAACATTTCTCTTTCCTATTAAAGGGCATTTCAACCCGTTACGAGAAAATCTCTTTACACACCTCCCTCCTTAAGAGAGGTTTCGACCCGAAACCTATAGTTTCAAGTCAAAACCCTCCAAGAGTAACTACTCTTCACCTTCCGACTCTTCAGTCGGGGGATCTTCCAAAGCTTCCCCACAGGGCTTCATGTCCACTATAGCGCAGTCTTTGGTATTACGATCCGTCATATCAGAAACTTGGTAAAAGTTTCTGGAGTGCTTCTTACAAGGAACACTAGGGAGGTGTTCCCCTCCGATTTTGATCAAACTCATATATGTTGTAGGTGACTCAACACTAAAGGACACGTATTTTTTTTATTGGCTAATACGCGGCTTTAGGAGGTTGGGGGAAATCATGGTCACAAGGTGACCACCTGCGGGGGTGATCTTTCAATCCCACCTATAAGGAGGGTGTTTTTACAAATGTTCATCACGGTAATGAATCGCTTGTGAGAAGTTATAAAAATCACAATTGCTAGTTCCTCTGGGGGTTGAAATGGGGGGGGGGGTAAACTACCCCGTAAAAATTTTGTTTTCCAAAAAAAATAATTACATGCTCAATAATTAATGGCTCATTATTTAATGAAACCAATTGCATTTGGAACAGCATGGAAAAATGCAGAATGCTTATTTTTGGATTTTCCTCGGGACTGAAGTTTTCTGGGGTGAAAAAAAAATACTTTCTCGGAAATATCATCCATCACAGTAGTGATGGTTTTTCTCCATTTCATCAAGGTAATATATAGGTGGTGAGAAATTATGAAAATCATAATTGATAGTTCATTCGGGGGTTGAAATTTGCAGGGGTGAACTACCCCTATAAAAATTTCGTTTTTCAAAAAAAAAATAACCATGGTTCAGAATTTTATAAAACCAATTCCGTTTGAAAGAAGTTGGAAAAATGCAGAATACGTGTGTTTGGATTTTTGCCAAAACTAAAATTTTCTGGGATAAAAAAAAATGATTTCTAGGAAATATCACCCATCACAGTTGTGGAGTTATTTATTCATTCCATCGAAGGAGAAAATAGTTTGTGAGTGATTATGAAAATCACGATTGATAGTTCCTCTGGGGGTTGAAATTTGAAGGGGGGGCTGTAAACTACCCCTGTGAAAATATTGTTAAACAATTATAGGTCAGGATTTCATAAAAATGATTGCATTGGGAAGAACATGGGAAAACGCGGAATACCTTTTTTTTATTTTCCCCGGAACTCAAATTTTCTGGGGAGAAGAAATAATTTATGGGAGTACTGTGAGTTGTCCAAATGATTTAGTATTTACTTAGAAACTCATTGCATCCGTCTTAATCGAGCCTCTACTTCTTTGGCATTTCCCTGTGGTTATCAATATATATATTTTATTATGGATTATAATCGGTACAGAAATGATATTCATAAAAAAAATGGTGCAGGCAGAGAGACTTTCTGCACCACGAGCATCCAACTACTGCAACATTAGAACAACCATCAACGTCACATTGTGGATCAGAAAATTGCCCAACTGCAAAATCAACAGGATTATCAAATTCCTCTGGTTTTTTAACAGTGTAGCCCAATGGTTTCAATGTAGCAATGTAGCTCGGTAATAAGTGGCTACTTTTGAACGAAGCATAGCGAAATAGATTTTGATACCTTGGTGACGATAATTGATTATGAACTAGAGATTGCAATTTATTGCAATTATTACATTGTTTCGTGCATGTAAATTGATGTTATGATTCTAGAGAACGACCGTATCTGAAAAATGACGGACATAATTTTTCCAAATTCTGAAACCGTATACATCAATGGGTTGAATTTTCCCGGTCGTCCCTTTCGGAATCGGCATAGTTAATAATTCTTTATTCCGAGGAGTTGCCTCTTCTACCACTCGAGAGCAATGTCCACTCCATGAATCGATCAACAATAGACTTTTTGGTCCCACGTGTGGAAATAATACTTCTTCCAACCAAATTTTGAAGTGCTCTGAAATGTTTGGAATACGATGAACATTGCAATCAGTGTAAATAACTTGTCACATCTCGTCATACATTAAAAATATCATCTTACCAGAAGTCAGTTTTCCCGATTTTGAAGCCGTTACATAGACATTTGAAGGTCTGAACAGATTCTCCTGGACCCTTACTATTAGAATCAAAATTGAAAATTCAAATATTTGGAATCAGTGAGTTATAAAAGAAATCAATGTTCTCACTTCATAACTTCGATGCCGAGATAAATGCGAAAAAAAGTATACTGTATTATTTCATGATTTTCCCGATGCAATCATTTCCATAAAATCCTGAGCGATATATTTTTTGAATAAAAAAAAAATTATTTAAAAGGGGTAGTTCACCCCTCAAATTTCAACCCCCAGAGGAACTATTAATCGTAATTTTCATAATCACTCACGCTATTTATTACTTCGACGGAATGAATAAATAACTCCACCACTGTAATGGGTGATATTCCCAAGAAATCATTTTTTATGTATCCCAGAAAATTTCAGTTCTGGCGAAAATCCAAAAACACGTATTCTGCATTTTTCCATGTTCTTTCAAACGCAATTGGTTTTATAAAATTCTGAGACAGTTTTTTGTTTGAAAAATGAAATTTTTATAGGGGTAGTTTACCCCCCAAATTTCAAC
Organism: Diachasma alloeum; assembly: GCF_001412515.2. Lineage (NCBI taxonomy): Eukaryota > Metazoa > Arthropoda > Insecta > Hymenoptera > Braconidae > Diachasma > Diachasma alloeum. The sequence continues at coordinate 102,777 of NW_021681462.1, forward strand.
CCCCGGATGAACTATCAATTATGATTTTCATAATTCCTCACCGGCTATATATTACCTTGATGAAACGGATAAAAAATTTCACCAGTGTGATGGGTGATATTTCCGAGCAATAATTTTTTTCGCCCCAGAAAACTTCAGTTCCGGGGAAAAACCAAAAACAGGTATTCTGCATTTTTCCATGCTCTTCCAAATGCAATTGGTTTTATCAAATTATGAGCCATATATAAATTTTTTTTGAAAAACAAAATTTTTACGGGGTAGTTTACCCTCCCAATTTCAACCCCCGGAAGAACTATCAATTGTCATTTTTATAACTTCTCACAAGCTATTCATTACCGTGATGAACATTTGTAAAAACACCCTCCTTATAGGTGGGATTGAAAGATCACCCCCGAAGGTGTTCACCTTCTAATCATGGTTTCCCCCCCTAAAGCCGCGTATTAGCCGACAACGCCGTTGTCAGTTGTCACTTTTGTTACCGACTGAGCAAAAAATCGAGAAACACTACAAATTTTTTTTTGGTTACTGAGAAAGGCGGCGAGATTACTAACTCAGTACGCAGTGCAAGTAAAACGCTATAATAATTAACGGGATTGAGAAAATTTTGAGTTCATTCCTGTTTTAACCTTACATTAAATTTATTACTTATTAAATCATCTCGGTAATAAGTGATATAAGGGCAAATATCACAATCCGTTTTGTAGTCCACACTTTTTTCCACAAACAATTTCGTACGTTTTTTGACGAGACTACGAGTTTTGGAGATACTGCCAGTTTCAGTCGAATAAAATAGAACGAACTCTTTCTTCCACCGAATACGTAAATCAAATTTAATGCAAGAATAATTCTCGACGATAAATATTATTCTCCTGTATCTTCGATTGATAGAAAACTAGAGCAAAAAATCTAGATAATTGATTGAAAATCAATAACTTGAATACGAGAAAAGTTCCAAAGCAACGTGTAAAAATTGTATAAGACGAATTATAGAAAATCATATTATCGTGTGTAACGAGATTTTCTCGTTAAGGGTTGAAATCCCCTTAAAAAGATATGTGAACTCTTAACTTAGTGAAGAGAGACAGTTAGTGACATCTAGAGGCGGCTGAAGAAAGCCGCGACTAGATGAACTGAACGACAAACCGATGAAAGACCTAAGGCATAGCGGTTATGGGTGAAACCTCGACCCCTGGAGGTCTGGAGGACGTTACTAGACTATCGCTATTTTAGAATTCGCCCAGCATGTGCTAGGGGAAAAGGGGCCGACATACAGGCTGTCCAACTGGGCGATTCCATAGGCTAAGTCAGGGTAGACTGGGGACCAACGGCCAGGTGAGAGGACTGGTGCCCCCGGGATCCCATCGGGTTGATTGGTGGGGATAGGGTAACGGAATAACCTATCGTCGCTGAGACGATAGATATCCAGACTAGGGGGAGAAGGCCCTAGTAAGATTCTGAGTTAGTCGAACGCGGACGCTCGAGCGGGGAAGTCGAAAAGATTTCTGCGAGATATACTGTGGTGTTGGCTGGAAAGATGGCCACGGAAATGGTGGGCGAATAGCTCAGCGCAGTCAGGTGCATAACTGATCGTAGCGAACGTAGGGGGATGCTCCTGCATCCCCCATCAACGGAAAAAAGAGTTATTTCGGAACTCTTAGTGACGACTTTGTTGTTTCCGGCGTTATCCGGCTCGGCGAAACAAATGACGAGCGCATGGGCCCGTGGGTCTGGAGTAGAGATCGTCCTCCTGTCGACCCGACCATGTGCCGACATTCGAGTACCCGGAGACGGTGACGTGCGATGACCGAAGCGGTAACTGGTGGCCGAGAGTGTGGGTGGTCGTGAATTGGGTAACAGTGTTCCACTTTGGTCGGATCAGCCTCTCGGCGTCCCAGGCTCTGAGGAGTCCCGGCTGATTCGCAATTAACTATGAAACACTCCCGAGTCGAAATACTGGGGAGGAGAAAGCCTACTGAGAGAGTGAAAAACCCTCCAGGACGAGTGTAAATTCAATTTGCATGGATGATCAGGCCGTGAGGCTTAATTTCCAGCCTGAAATAGTGGCTGGTGACGTTTGGCATAGGATACTCCTAGTGGCCCTCGCCCACTCTACCGTGTCACACTGATGCTAGCTGGGCAACCCTTTGCCCGGCCACAGAAGTCCTCTTAGTGGACGAGTTTGCCTCAGAGGCCGGTTTTCGTCGCATCTCTGCCATCCTTCCTTAGCTTTGTGCATATTTCGAACTTCATTTTCGTCTCTTCCCGTTCATCTAATGAGAGATCATCTGCAATGGGAAACCCCAGTGTTTGAAGCGTGATAGCGTCTTTAAAAATAGCGGATTTAAAGCGGGTGTGCTCCCTTTCACTTTGCCAATTCTGTGGATTAGGTCGACCCCGCATTGCGGTAAACAAATATTAGCCTTAGATAGAATGCCCATGATGTGAGAGTAAAGGTGCTTGTATACTTCATCCGTGTCTGGCACTTTAAAAACCATGAAATTATTTGTTTGCGTTTGTTTGTAGTTTTGTCACTTGTTTTTTCAGGGATTCAACTTCTTCACTCATTGCATTATACTGTAATCCTAGTTTGGTCACCATAGGAGGGAAACGCCGCAGAAGGTCGATTTTTTTTTCTTACCATTGACTGGCTGAGCAGAAAAAACCTAAAAAATTGGAATGCGTCAATTCAAGTGTCTAGAAAATTATAATATTTTTTAAAATTATTTATATCCACAATTCCTGCAGAAAAAAAATTATTTCTAACAGACAGGCAATTTTTTCCCATGTTAAACGAAATTGCCCGTTGTGCGACCTTGCCGAAGTCTCGCTAAACACGCCCGGGCAGTATAGAGTGAATTCGGCAACGCTCGGGCCTAAATAACACGGCGGCGATTCCCTGCGGGGGTGATCAAAGTCGCAAGTTCTCATATGGTGACCAAACTAGGGTTAAGTCGCTTTCTTTATGAAAACTTTTGATATCTTCCATTGAGGACTTTTAGTCGTCGCTGTCGGAGACTCAGTTGACGCCATATCATGCTTATCCCTTTTTAATCCTTGAGTGGTTGCAGCTCTCTACCGAACGTTACTGGTCGCATGGTGGGCAATTGGCAGTCCCGTGTATTTTGCGATTTTGTGAGTACAAAACGTTGGAAAACATCATTTATTTGTAGTCTACGGCTAATTTCGAACCCTCAATCAACAAGAAATATGGATATTGAAGAAGAATAGCCGACGACTAATCCTAGAATTTGATTTTATTACGTACAAATTTTTGATATTTAGGAGTTAAACACAGAAATTTCGGTGAGTCAAGTTTTTAAAAAATTTTATAATTGATTGGTGCGAGTATCGACCAAAAAAATTGTCAATGCGTTCGATTTAGTTGAAAACAGGAATACAACTTTTTTTTAAATTTTTCACAGAGGGGATTTTCGTGTGAGAAACGAAAATCTAAAAAACACTGCGATTCCCCTATTGTGCGACCACTTAAGGGTTCAAATTTCGAGCCTTTTCTCAATTCTATTGAGCTGCTGTATATCAGCCATCGCACTGCACTTTTCACTGGCCACTTGGTATAAAATAATTACCAACACTGTGTTGCAATTGTTGAATTTTTACTTCGGGGGAGTGTTTGTGGGTAGGGCCTTCATAACTGTATTAGTTTATCGTATTTACGATACGATAAACCGATACGATGACAGACCGATATGAATTCGACTTCAAAATGTATACTCTCCCATTTTTCATCCCAAAAATTGAAGATTACCGACGCCGGAAGCTGAGTGGGCTAGACGCAAGTCTAGTGTGCGAAAGGTTGTGAGTTCGATTTTTTGTGGAACCGAATTTTTCAACGGAAGGCTCCGGTGAGCGGGACGTTGCTAATAGAGTAACCGCCTGTACCGGCATGGGTTCCGTGTGGGTTCCCATGCCACGCCTATGTTCTATAGGAGTGCGAATGCAGTACAGTGTAGAATCCACAGCCGCATGCATAGGGTTGGATAGAGTACCGAAATGAGACTCGAAAGGAGGACTCAAAAAGGGCGTAAAAAAAGTAAAAATTGTTAAACATAGTTAAAACTATTTCACAAATTTATACAATGGAGACTTTATTTTAGTTCAATTTTTTATTACAAAAATTCAAATGTCTCATTTTTAGTGGTCGAAGATAATTTTAACCCATAGAATAGAGTGGAAAATTGTATTTTTAAATGTTACTCTTCGAAAAAATGGAAGAGATTGCTTTTCGAAGTGGAACTTCTAGTCAATTTCAATAAAAGATCAAAAGAATTGATTAATTTTAGTGAATGAATCTTTATTTTTTTCCTCAGGAAGAATTAATAAGAATTATGGGGAACTCAAATGATGCACAAATGTTCTATCGTGCGTTGCATGAAAAGTTCACACCAGCAGACACTGGAATACCTATCACAATGACTAGCGTAGCAACAAAAATGAAAAACCAGGGATTATATGCATCGTGGAAGAAAGAAGAGAAATGACATGCACCCATCAATGAATTTTGGATTGTTGAATGTAGAAACAAGAAAAGAACGACATGATTCTGTATTGTGCATATTAATGATTGAATGTAATGATTGAATTGAATCAGAATGATTTATGTATGAATCCTAAGGGATAATCAATAATAAATCCTTTACCTTTATTTCTGAACTGTGACCAGATTTTCATCTCAGTTGTAATGATTTTTCATTGACCTCAACAAATACGCAATAAAACCCTAACCCGCAATTCTCGAATATCCAAATACGGCCGAATCATTATCTTCGTCCTCGTAACCCGACAAATCTGATACGTCAAAAATCATAACGACAACATTCGACTCCGGGAACAATCAGCAGTTCATTCAAGCTTTGCTTTTAATATTTAGAGCGCCAGGCGATTTTTATGAATGCGGAATCGACGAACCGCAAACGGAACCGTATTTTCTTAAAACTAAATACTGATTGTCTCCAAAAAACCAATAACGACAAGAAATGCAATGAGAACTATACGCAGAAATGTGGATTACGAGGGTACGGGATTTACTCGGTTGTTCAGTGTGCGAGTCGTGGAGAGAGAGGTGGATTCGTGGACGAAAAAATCAATTAACAAAGCCAATCATCCATTGAGAAACCAACAAACCAATGTCTTAAATTCTGAACGGGATATATATAAGTAGATTTTCAATAACGAACCATAATTGTACTGATGTGTTCCGCTATTGAAAAGATTAATACAAAGTTGTAAATTCTTGCAAATTCAAAATTACATCACGGTGACTCGACATAATTGAAAATATTTTACAATAATTTATTAAAACCCAAAAGACTCGAAAATATGCGAATGATGATATTGAGTGTGAAAAACAAGTGGGCCCAACCCAAAACTGATAAGAAGAAGCAAACATGTTGCCCACGAGGTGAACACGAATCCGAGAGAGAGAGAGGATGCGTGAAAGTAGCGTACGTGTGAAAAAAGACGAATTAGGTAGCTACGCGAAATCGAAAGAGAGCTAGGGAAAATATACGAATTTTTTCATTTTCGAACGATAATTGTTCAGATTCTAGATATCAGAGAGCATTCATAATCTTTTCCCGATAATGACTTATTTGTAATATAGTAAATCATGAACATTATCCATCGCAACTAAAGTACCAAAAGGGGGTAGAGAGCTTGAATCAGCCACGTGGCAGATTTACCGGAAGGGAGCATTTCGTAACGGGAAATGGAGATTTTCTCAATCGGAACAGGTAGCTTCTGGTATCAAATGAGCAATTAACGTGTAGAGATCCAGTTTATTTACCGATAGAGAGCTAGTTAAATATTATTATTCTGGATTCCAACCATTAAAATTTAAAGAAAGCAGAAAAATGATTCCCCATCCCCAACCGGCATTCCACAAAGCTCGAATGATGAAATCAGGGTAAAGCGAGTGAAAGGTAGCCAAAACGTATTTCAGATTGCACAACCCCTCTCTCTCTCTCTCTCTCTCTCTCTCTCTCTCTCTCTCTCTCTCTCTCTCTCTCTCTCTCTATCTCACTCTCTCTCACTGTCTCTCACTCTCTCTCACTCTCTCTCTCACTCTCTCTCTC
>NW_021681462.1:109068-112097 GCF_001412515.2 Diachasma alloeum
CTCACTCTCTCTCACTCTCTCTCACTCTGTCTCTCTGTCTCTCTCTCCCTCTCTCCCGCTCTCCCTCTCTCCCTCTCTCCGTCTCTCCCTCTCTCCGTCTCTCCGTCTCTCCCTCTCTCCCTCTCTCGGTCTCTCCCTCTCCCTCTCGTTCTCCCTCACTCTCTCTCACTCTCTCTCATTCTCTCTCACTCTGTCTCTCTGTCTCTCTCTCCCTCTCTCCCGCTCTCCCTCTCTCCCTCTCTCCGTCTCTCCGTCTCTCCCTCTCTCCCTCTCTCGGTCTCTCCCTCTCCCTCTCGTTCTCCCTCACTCTCTCTCACTCTCTCTCATTCTCTCTCACTCTGTCTCTCTGTCTCTCTCTCCCTCTCTCCCGCTCTCCCTCTCTCCCTCTCTCCGTCTCTCCGTCTCTCCCTCTCTCCCTCTCTCGGTCTCTCCCTCTCCCTCTCGTTCTCCCTCACTCTCTCTCACTCTCTCTCATTCTCTCTCACTCTGTCTCTCTGTCTCTCTCTCCCTCTCTCCCGCTCTCCCTCTCTCCCTCTCTCCGTCTCTCCGTCTCTCCCTCTCTCCCTCTCTCGGTCTCTCCCTCTCCCTCTCGTTCTCCCTCACTCTCTCTCACTCTCTCTCATTCTCTCTCACTCTGTCTCTCTGTCTCTCTCTCCCTCTCTCCCGCTCTCCCTCTCTCCCTCTCTCCGTCTCTCCGTCTCTCCCTCTCTCCCTCTCTCGGTCTCTCCCTCTCCCTCTCGTTCTCCCTCACTCTCTCTCACTCTCTCTCATTCTCTCTCACTCTGTCTCTCTGTCTCTCTCTCCCTCTCTCCCGCTCTCCCTCTCTCCCTCTCTCCGTCTCTCCGTCTCTCCCTCTCTCCCTCTCTCGGTCTCTCCCTCTCCCTCTCGTTCTCCCTCACTCTCTCTCACTCTCTCTCATTCTCTCTCACTCTGTCTCTCTGTCTCTCTCTCCCTCTCTCCCGCTCTCCCTCTCTCCCTCTCTCCGTCTCTCCGTCTCTCCCTCTCTCCCTCTCTCGGTCTCTCCCTCTCCCTCTCGTTCTCCCTCACTCTCTCTCACTCTCTCTCATTCTCTCTCACTCTGTCTCTCTGTCTCTCTCTCCCTCTCTCCCGCTCTCCCTCTCTCCCTCTCTCCGTCTCTCCGTCTCTCCCTCTCTCCCTCTCTCGGTCTCTCCCTCTCCCTCTCGTTCTCCCTCACTCTCTCTCACTCTCTCTCATTCTCTCTCACTCTGTCTCTCTGTCTCTCTCTCCCTCTCTCCCGCTCTCCCTCTCTCCCTCTCTCCGTCTCTCCGTCTCTCCCTCTCTCCCTCTCTCGGTCTCTCCCTCTCCCTCTCGTTCTCCCTCACTCTCTCTCACTCTCTCTCATTCTCTCTCACTCTGTCTCTCTGTCTCTCTCTCCCTCTCTCCCGCTCTCCCTCTCTCCCTCTCTCCGTCTCTCCGTCTCTCCCTCTCTCCCTCTCTCGGTCTCTCCCTCTCCCTCTCGTTCTCCCTCACTCTCTCTCACTCTCTCTCATTCTCTCTCACTCTGTCTCTCTGTCTCTCTCTCCCTCTCTCCCGCTCTCCCTCTCTCCCTCTCTCCGTCTCTCCGTCTCTCCCTCTCTCCCTCTCTCGGTCTCTCCCTCTCCCTCTCGTTCTCCCTCACTCTCTCTCACTCTCTCTCATTCTCTCTCACTCTGTCTCTCTGTCTCTCTCTCCCTCTCTCCCGCTCTCCCTCTCTCCCTCTCTCCGTCTCTCCGTCTCTCCCTCTCTCCCTCTCTCGGTCTCTCCCTCTCCCTCTCGTTCTCCCTCACTCTCTCTCACTCTCTCTCATTCTCTCTCACTCTGTCTCTCTGTCTCTCTCTCCCTCTCTCCCGCTCTCCCTCTCTCCCTCTCTCCGTCTCTCCGTCTCTCCCTCTCTCCCTCTCTCGGTCTCTCCCTCTCCCTCTCGTTCTCCCTCACTCTCTCTCACTCTCTCTCATTCTCTCTCACTCTGTCTCTCTGTCTCTCTCTCCCTCTCTCCCGCTCTCCCTCTCTCCCTCTCTCCGTCTCTCCGTCTCTCCCTCTCTCCCTCTCTCGGTCTCTCCCTCTCCCTCTCGTTCTCCCTCACTCTCTCTCACTCTCTCTCATTCTCTCTCACTCTGTCTCTCTGTCTCTCTCTCCCTCTCTCCCGCTCTCCCTCTCTCCCTCTCTCCGTCTCTCCGTCTCTCCCTCTCTCCCTCTCTCGGTCTCTCCCTCTCCCTCTCGTTCTCCCTCACTCTCTCTCACTCTCTCTCATTCTCTCTCACTCTGTCTCTCTGTCTCTCTCTCCCTCTCTCCCGCTCTCCCTCTCTCCCTCTCTCCGTCTCTCCGTCTCTCCCTCTCTCCCTCTCTCGGTCTCTCCCTCTCCCTCTCGTTCTCCCTCACTCTCTCTCACTCTCTCTCATTCTCTCTCACTCTGTCTCTCTGTCTCTCTCTCCCTCTCTCCCGCTCTCCCTCTCTCCCTCTCTCCGTCTCTCCGTCTCTCCCTCTCTCCCTCTCTCGGTCTCTCCCTCTCCCTCTCGTTCTCCCTCACTCTCTCTCACTCTCTCTCATTCTCTCTCACTCTGTCTCTCTGTCTCTCTCTCCCTCTCTCCCGCTCTCCCTCTCTCCCTCTCTCCGTCTCTCCGTCTCTCCCTCTCTCCCTCTCTCGGTCTCTCCCTCTCCCTCTCGTTCTCCCTCACTCTCTCTCACTCTCTCTCATTCTCTCTCACTCTGTCTCTCTGTCTCTCTCTCCCTCTCTCCCGCTCTCCCTCTCTCCCTCTCTCCGTCTCTCCGTCTCTCCCTCTCTCCCTCTCTCGGTCTCTCCCTCTCCCTCTCGTTCTCCCTCACTCTCTCTCACTCTCTCTCATTCTCTCTCACTCTGTCTCTCTGTCTCTCTCTCCCTCTCTCCCGCTCTCCCTCTCTCCCTCTCTCCGTCTCTCCGTCTCTCCCTCTCTCCCTCTCTCCGTCTCTCCCTTACCCTCTCGTTCTCTCTCACTCTCTCTCACTCTCTCTCATTCTCCCTCACTCTCTCTCAATCTCTCTCATTCTCTCTC
>NW_021681463.1:0-340 GCF_001412515.2 Diachasma alloeum
CTCGTCCTAAATCGTATTGTGGGAAGTCCAAGCGCGGGGGGGAATTTTTTTTCCGACCCTTCTGAACCTAAATCGAATAACAATGAATCCGAGTAGGGGGGCTTTTTTTGATCCTTCAAACCCCAAATCGGGTTGTGGTGGATCCAAGGGGTGAAGGGAATTTTTTTCTGACCCATCTGACCCAAAATTGGCTGTTTGACGGGACGATGAGAGGGGAGGAGTGATTTTTTTTACCCTTCTGACCCTTAATTTCATTGTGAGAAGTCCAAGTCTGGGGGAAATTTTTTTTTTACCCTTGTGACCCTAAATTGAATAGTGATGGATCCTCGGGGGGGGGGGG
>NW_021681463.1:350-1104 GCF_001412515.2 Diachasma alloeum
GGGGGGGGGGGGGGGGGGGGTTCTGACACTTCAGACCCCACAACGGATCGTGGCAGATCCAAGGGGAATTTTTTTCTGATCCTTCTGACCCTAAATTGGACGGTGCGTTGGGCGGGTGGGGGGAATTTTGGGTTCTTAGTTGAGGATGCAAAGGGGAGGTAAATTTTACTTGACCCTTCTGACCCTTGATCGAATTTCGACGCGTGCGAGGGGGTGGAGAATTTTTCCTGCCACTTCTGACCCTCAATCACATTGTTAGGTGTCGAAGGGGGGTGGTGGAAATTTTTTCCTGACCTTTCTGACCCTTAACCAAATTGTGAATGATGAGGGGAAGGAGGTATTTTTCCAGATCCGTCTTACCCTTAATCGCATTGTGGGAAGTCCAAGGAGGTTGGGGCAATCTTTCTTACCCGTTCTGACTTTAAATCGAATTGAGAATGGTGCGAGGGGGGTGGAGTTTTTTTCTGACCCTTCTGGCTCTAAATCGGGTTGTGAAAGACGCAAGAGGGGGCGTTAATTTTTCCTCACCTTTAATCGGATTGTTGCGGTTGCGAGGGGTGTGATTTTTCCTGACCCTTCTGACTCTTAATTGAATTNGGTGAGATTTTTCCTGACTCTTCTGACCCTTAATCGAATTGTTTTGTGTTCGATGTGGAGGCGGGCATTTTTTTCGCACCCTTCCGACCCTAAATCAGATTGCGAAGGGTGCGCGGGACAAGAATTTTTCCTGACCCTTCACGAGCGGTGCACAGGT
>NW_021681463.1:1148-4117 GCF_001412515.2 Diachasma alloeum
GGGGGGGGGGGGGGTCAATTTCTCCCGGACTCTTCTGACCCCAAATCGGTTTGTGGTGGATGCGAGAAACGGGTGGCGGGGCGAATTTTTATTTTTTTGTTAACGCTGCAATGGGGTGTTAGGTATTTTTCCTGACCCTTCTGACCCTTAATCGCATTCTGGACGATCCGAGGGGGGTGTGGGAATTTTGTCTTGACGTTTCTGACCCTAAATCGAATTGTTGAAAGTGCGATGGGCGGGGGGATTTTTTTCTGACCTTCCTGACCCTTCTGATTCATTTTGGAATTAGGTGCACGGCCGCACGGAGTGGAGGGGGGGGAGGGAATGTCGAAAACACTGAGCTTTCTGACCCTAACAGTTCACTTTTAAAATTGGGTGTGTACTGCAGGAAGGGGTAGAGTGGGTTCAGCTCTCCATATCTTGAAAATTACTGACCCTATTGACCCTCATGCATCTTGTGAAAAAAAATATGAAGGAATCGAGTGCGAGTGCAAAATTTTTCACCTGATGGCTCACCTTGTGAATTAGATGCTCGGTTTTACGGGAGGGGCGGGGGGTTGCGTCTCAAAAACCCTCGATTTCGCTTACTTTACCTGTTCATTTTAGAAACTGGGTGTGTCGCACAAGTAGGTGAGGGGATGATTTTCAAGTCTCTATCTATGTCTTGAAAACTACACACCGTTTTAACTCTAATTATGATTGTAAAAAAAATATATATTTTTTTTTATCGTTATTTTACATCGCTTCGACCCGGTTAGGATATACTGCGATGATGATCAAACTTTAAAATGGTTAGATCGCACCATTCTACTCGGCAGGGATTTGAACTCGGAACCTTTGGCATGTGAGGCAACGAGCTTACCTACTGCGCCAAGCCACCGCTAAAAAAAATATATTCAAGAATCAAGTACCAGTTGAAAAATTTCATCTGATGGCTCATTTTGGAATATAGGTGCATGATCGCAGCGCCTAATTTGACCCTAATGGCTTGTTTTAAGATTGAGTTGTGGCGGTGGGGAAACCACTGACCCTTTCGATCGCACAGCTTATCTAGAAAATGCGGTGCGCCGTTTGGGGGGGGGGAGAATTTTCAACTTTTTCAAGTTGGAATATTGTAACCCTTCTGACTGAGGATTGAAGTGCTGATGATCCAGAGTCCGAAAAATTGTACAATATGTCGCGGAGATTGGGAGAAAATGGGACGTTTTGTAATCTCTTTTATTTATCACTATCTTTGTTAATGAAAAAGATTGTTCATCAGAAAAATATTGACCGAATGTGTTTTATTCAGAATGCATTTTTTTCCCAGGTCGGTTCGGAAATTCTACAGCGAGGTAGCCACAGTCGACATTTCTATTAATTAAATAAATAATTATCATAAAATCGAGTTTTTTTTTCTCTCGTTGGCCAGGGATTGAACGAATCTCTGAAAAAATTGACGATTTAAAAAAAAATATTTCATATGTCCGGTAGCAGTGCAAAGTTTGCCGACTTTTCCGGACCCTGAACATCGGGGGGGGGGGGTTTTCGGCTTCTCACAGCGATTATAAATTAACTAATCAAATTAGAAGCTTGAAACTTCGTATTGGGCGAGTGAAATACTTATATTATACAGTGCAATTGGTCTCATATTTTTACGATTTTTCTTCGTCGAGTTATAGACGTTTATTTCGAGTGGTCTCTACTTTTGACACCGACAGTAGTTACTGTCGACCCCAGTGAGATTTTGCTAGTGATGGGAAATTGTTTCCAGTGGCCATAATTTTTTTTTTCAATGACGATTGTGTTTTATACCACTTTCCCCTGTTTGTAAAATTTTCCAACATTTTCAAAGTTACGTACAATTATCAATTCTGTAGTCAAATTTCCGCAATCTCGATTTCCAAGGGGTTTCCTAACTTAGCATTTACTGAATTATTAATTTTATATTTCAGATATCCTATATGTATGTAATGTTTCACTCACTCAGGCCAATCAATATTTTATCCGATCGAAATTATATTGAAGAGAAATTGATTGTGAATTCAAATGACATATTATTTAAATATAAGTGTGTTATTATCGATTTGGTAAAATATATTTTCTTAGAATTTGAAATTTATACGGATTTATTTTTTATATTTTTTTATAGGTAATGATAATTAGTGATGAATATTACTATTTTTGAAGTTGAGTTGAACTTATTGATAGCAATTGAAAAACTCATCAATTGTCTGAGGCTCTCAAACACACGTAATTTTTAGATTCGTAAGAAATTTTTTTGTTTTCTATATTTCTATATTTTATGGAGTGAGACGCGGCTCTCAGTGGCCTTGGACCTAATTAATTGTCTTATTTACTGAATATCAGTATTTCATTTCTTTTCATTGTGATTCTTTTTGGAACTGTATTTTTTTTTGTCCGCATGGCTCTCGCGTCGTTGTCGCGTTCGGGTGATCCTCGCGTCCGTGCGTTATCCACGCCATTGAATTCTTTGGTTAATAATCACCAAGATTTATTGAAGATTAAATCGAGTTCCATTAGCTTTCTCCGCTAGTCGGAGTTTATGATTTTGCAATTATCACTACCGTTTTCTATGATTATTATTTAGGTTTAATATGATTTTTTTTATATCAAATCGGGGAATTTACCACTTAAATTTTTTTCTGTTAGAATACATTTATTTTACACGGTGTTCAGTGTATCATTTTTTTGCCCGTTCCCACACGCCTCTGCTGTGTTCTGAGCTGGTCGTGGAACGCGTTTCGACATCATGACCTTGTCCTTTGAAGGTTAAAAGGACTGGCGCCCTTCTGGTATTTTTTTTGGTTCCTCTCGTTGATCACTTTCGCACTTTTTTCGGGTGGAGAGGTTCTCTTCAGGGCGACCAAAGTTCGTGAAGGACCGCATGTATGATGCCCGCATACGTGATTGGAAAAATACCTCACAACTTTTTCATACGGGAATCGTCCGTACCCCCCCCCCCCCCC
>NW_021681463.1:4178-21098 GCF_001412515.2 Diachasma alloeum
CCCCCCCCCCCCCTCCAAATTTATAGAAGCCATCATTCCTTGGATTAAATATGTATTATATTTGCATAATACAAAATTGCAGTTCATTTAATTCGCCGCCCTTTCCAATGCGCCAGCCGCAGCCCATAACTGGCCTCTTACGCGCTTATGCGCGGATCTTGGGGGGGACAAGCCTCGTCCCTGGTGGCCTCACAATGCCATAACGCCCGGGGTCGCAGTAAGCGCAGTTCGTGTTGCCCTCCTCCCCGCATTTTCCGCAGAATGTCCCCCTGAAATACGGGCAGTCCGAAGCCCGATGAGATGGGTTACTGTACTTGCCGCAGCCACATATGTGGGCTTCGCTCGATTTGGTTGGCAAGATCCCGAGCTCGACCATTGCTCTCCTCCGCCCTGATATACGGCAGGGGTCTGTAGCGTGCGTTAGTCGCGCATGCCTGCAAGCGTGGAGGGTCGCTCACCACGATGGACTTCAGATCCGCTATCACCTCCTCCACTAAGGTTTGGAGCTTGGCCACAATGGGCACCACCTCGTTGAAAACAGGGTGTTCGCTCTCAAGGTATGGCTTCTTCCACCATCTCCTCCAAGAATGCTAAACCTTCCGTGGCTGATTTCAAGCCAGCCAAAGCCTGCCTCATCTTAACCTGCTCCATGCTGTAGGGAGAGAATAGTGGACCATGAACTACTAATGAGATGAGAAGATAAATCCTACGCGTTTCCTAATGTCGTGGCTCACTCATCGTCAGTATCGCGCGCGAGTCGCTCATTGTCCGCGGATGCGTACCATTATTCCGTACCATTATCTGTAAGGATCACGCGAGGTGTCCCCCAGCGAAAAATTATTAAATTCTCAAATTCGGCGATAATGGATTTACCATCCGCCTCTTTTAATGGTACCACCTCCACCCACTTACTCAATAAATTCTGAAAAAACAATAGGTAACAATAACCTGATTTGCTCGGTAGAAATGGACCCATGATATCCGCGGCAACCACTGTCCACGGTTCATGAAAAACGCGCTGTCCCATCAACCCGGCGGATTGTAATTGTTAGACTTTACACGTCTGGCAAACTTCACATGAAGTGACGTATTTGGCTACATCCTCGAACATTCCCGGGCAATAATACGCGAGGGTTACTCGAGCTTGCGTTTTTTCAATCCCTAAGTGACCTGACCGCGGTAAGTCATGGGATTCTGAAATAATGTCTAATCGCGACGAGTTCGGGGGAACGAGCTTCCACGCATCGAGATCCTCCGTGAACGTTGAAACCAGGGGATTCGGTCGATATCGAAACAACTGATTGTTCTCCACCTTCCACCCTTTAAATTCAGCTGGTTCCCGACTTACAGACGCCTTTCTGCGAGAATACCACTCGTCCTCCGTTTCCGCCGCGCTCTCTTCAATAATGTTTCCGGCACTTCCTTCCGCCGAAGTATTCGGGTCTTCAACAGCATTAATTTCATTATCTTCAGTCTGCGTACACTCGTCCTCGTACATTCGTGATAACGTGTCGCGAACTTCATGGTGTTTCCCAGGCCTGTGCCCAAGATCGTAATCGTACTCCTGTAAACTGAGTGCCCACCTTTCTAACCGGTCGGCCGGGTCTTTCAAATTGTGAAGCTATCGTAACGCGCTATGATCGGTAACTACTGTAAAAGGGTATCCTTCGATATAACGTCTGGAATGGTCGACAGCCTACACGACTGCAAGACACTCTTTTTCTGAAACCGAGTATTTACGTTCGGCCTTATTCATAGTTCGGCTCGCGAATGCTACTAAATACTCGACCCTATCGATAGTTTGGGTGGGAACGACACCCAGGCCGTAGGCACTCGCGTCGGTCTGAACAGTAAATGGAACCGAAAAATCCGGACACGACAAAACTGGTGCAATCGACAGCGCGGCTTTAATACGCGAAAACGCAGTCGATTGCTCGTTACCCCACCTCCATTTCATGTCCTTACGCAACAGACGCGTAATAGGCTCCGCCATGGATGAAAAATCGGGGATAAAACGACGATACCACGATGACATACCGAGAAAAAGTCGCACTTGACGTACGGTACGAGGTCCCGGATAATTCAACACCGGTTCGACCTTGGACGGATCGATATGAAGACACGTTTCGTCCATAATAAATCCAAGGTATTGAATGCGGTTACTACAGAACACGCTTTTCTCCAAATTTATTTCGAAGTTTGCATCGCGCAACCTCGTTAACATTAACGCAAGGTACTTAAGGTGGTCCTCAAACGTTTAAGTTACGATGATAATGTCGTCCAAGTACGCGAACGCGAATGGCTCGAGTTCTGAACCAATAAGTTTATCAGCGAGACGCTGAAAGGTCGCGGGAGCATTGGTTAAACCAAAAGGCATCCCCACAAATTCAAACGTGCCAAGACCCGGAACAGATAACGCGGTCAACTCGCAGATTTCAGCGTCTAACGGCACTTGATGGTACGCTTGCGTCAAATCCATAGTTGTAATTTAACGCGCAGAACACAATTCATCCAGAATTCCCACCAAATTTGGTATTGGGTACGTATCTTTTTTCGTCAACTTATTTAACCAGCGGAAATCAAGACATAAACGCCATTTCCCATGGGGCCTTTTTCACCATAACAATTGGGTTGTTTCAGTCATTGTGACCGGCGAATAATTCCGGCCTCCGGGAGCTCTTTCACTTGACGTACGAGTTCCTGCTGGATAATTGGGGACATTGCATAACCCTTCAATCTAAATGGTTCATGATCACGCGGCCCCACTATTTTATGAGATGTTAAGTTAGTGAATTTAATTTTCTCGCGCGGTAGTGGCACTAACCTATGCACTAACTCATCATTTCATACGCGCTCATTATCGTTGGTCTGAACTAACCCATAGATCTCATGCGCTTCTGTAAAATCGCGAGTTTCCATCGGGTATTGATGGTCGTCACCATCCATCCAGCCAAACCCAAAAATACCTAACGAGGCGCCTCAAACCAGGGGTTACCTCAAACTCGACCACACGTGTAATTTCTTAATCGAGATTGGGATTTGAACGCCTCCCGCGACAGTTTCGGCCGACCCATTAGCCATCGCAACAATTGACGATGCGGGTGGCTTTACCTGCAACTTAAGATTTCTCATCCACGAATCTGATAAATTTCGCACACCCGATTTTGTAGCTACAGGATCCATCAGAGCATACAATTCGTCCGAACCAACTGACAGCGGCAAGAATATTCGCGCTTCCGAAGGTTTTACCGCGGTCTGGCTCGACGTTGCTGCGAAACTTTCCTCTCCTCGTGACGTTTCAGGGATCCCCGCAACCTCACTATCCCTAGACTCACGTTTTGTCGCGGTACTTTCCTCCGCATCGGTGATCAGCCATTCGGAGTTCTCGCGGCCTAAACGTTCGTACGTAGGTGGAAAATCATTTGCGTCATTATCAAGTGCTACTGCTGTGCCGTAGTTCAGCTTGAAATTGGTATTTGGATTTTTACGTTTAGTCAATCGTGACGATATATTGGGACAACGTCAAACTGCATATAGTCCTGGTTTGAATCACTGAGACGCACCCCTCCTTTCCTCGGACTGGAAGACAATCGCGTCCCGCGGTTATTATCAACCGTGATTCTCGAAAAGTCCGTTAAGTTATCCGAATTCCTATAAGGGGACCTAGCCGACGTCATATTAGCGGAGGCAAGTTTTGAAACGTGCGGTTTACGAAGGAGTTGAATCCTTGAAACCTTGGGAGATAACGCCGAATCCATTATGGCTGCGCTCCCTTTGCGTTTTCCCCTGACCATGATTTACCGGTGTGGTTGATGCATTCGGGTGCTTTCACACCTCTCATTCCACACACGTAACAGTAAATTTCGGTCTGCGGCTGTTTACAAGTCGCGCGTTTGTGACCGGACTTCTGACAATTATGACAGAAGTCATTCCACTTCGTAGGCATCGAACCCGCCGACGCTGAACCAGACTTAGGAGTAGTGACTGGGGACGTCCGTCCACTAGCTGAAATTGTAACAGTTTCGCGGCCTTCGCTACTGCGGAATACGCTCGTGCTGGCGAAGCATGGGTCTCAATCATGGAGCCTGAGATACAGTGGGCGTTTCCTGACTAGGAAATGTTTCCTGACTAGAAAACCTGACTAGAATCTTGGTCGCCGAAATTTAGCTTTCTGCTCGGACTTCTTCGCGTCTACAGCAATTTTAACGGGCTTGTAAGGCCCGCTACTCCCACTCAACTCATTTACTTTCTCTACGATTGCTTTGACTCCTTTCTTCGCGTAGCGCGATGGCACATACGCGCAGTGAGGGTAGATAGTCTCAGTCGGATCTGGAGGCGGTTTCAGCGGTGTACGACTGTGTCCCCAATCAAAATCTAACACCAGACTCTCGAGTTCATCAAACGTAATGAACTCATTGCGATGAATCATCGGGTGGTACTCGGGTCGCAAATGATTGTACGCGATATCGAGACGAGCAGCTTCTGAGAAATTAGTATTATTAAAGAGTCGCCACATTAAGCGGACGGCATCTAAATAATTAGCGCCACGCTCAAGAGACCCTTGCGTTCTGTTCATGAGGTCGACAATCGCGCGTCAACGTGTATCGATTGGACTCGAAAAACGTGTGCGAAAAGCGTCACGCAAATCCGCGAAAGTATTGAAATGCTCCCGACGATCTTCCCACCAATTATACGCGACCCCCTTGAGAATCGTAGGCAAAACTTGAAATAACTCATCGTTAGGAATACCACACGTCTCCTGACGTACTCGCAACTGACGAATGAATTCATCGATACTTTCATGGGGTAACTCCGAAAAACTTAATTTCCATCCCAGAACGCCATCAAACATGGCAGCATTACACCGTTTGCCCTAACGACCAGGAGAGAGATGATCGAGTCGCGTCTCTGGGGTAACCGCACTTGGATAAAATTGTCCATTGTGCCAAAATCCTAAAATTGGAGTAGGTACATTAAGGTTAAACCCTGAGGGTACCGTAGTTGCCTGAGAAATTGTAGGATTTGTGGGCGTGGATAATCCTGGATTCTGGTCCGCGAAATGAACACGAGGTTGACCACGCCTCTGATTGCGCACATAAGATCCCAAGAGGGAGGCAATCTTGTCCAAAATTGTATCCTCAAATTTAGCGTTTGAGGCACTGGTGGTCACCATTGGATCATTCCCAGTGTGGTTTACCAGGTACGGGGAATCGCCCCGAGCCCCTGATAATATTGAGGCCCCTCGAATTTATCCCCCTAGTTGGCCGTAGCCCCACCTGACATTTGGGTAGGTTGTGCTTGAGGCCTAGGAGTGCTTCTACCTGGGGTTTCAGTTGGTACCTCGGGGAAAATTGGGGTTGAATATCCCTGGCTGCGATAATAAGCCCGTTGGCCATGTTGAACCCCGTGAACCAAAACTTGCGGTCCACTGCCTGCATCAAGCCCACTCATATTCTGAGGTGAGCTCGTGTGTTGCGGGATTTCCGGTGTGCGTGAAGCGCGACTAACGGTATCGAACATGGACGACATATTGTGGGTGAA
The DNA here is from genome assembly GCF_001412515.2 of Diachasma alloeum. Lineage (NCBI taxonomy): Eukaryota > Metazoa > Arthropoda > Insecta > Hymenoptera > Braconidae > Diachasma > Diachasma alloeum. The sequence continues at coordinate 9,720 of NW_021681463.1, forward strand.
ACTATCCGCCGTTGTGGACGTAACCGTAGTTGTCGTCGATGTCAACTGCACCGACGATCTCGCGATACGCTGTTGGAGAATTGCGGGGTCGACTTGTGACAAGTCTCCGGTTGCATAAAATTTGGACTCTCAAAATCAAATCCGTCGAGGTTGATATCACTCAAACCCGCGAAATAATCATCGACTAGGCACCACGCCCTGTCGTCTAAAACATCATAAGATCCTAATGGATTGCCCCCTACGCGTGGCACAAAAATGCGGAGATGCGCGAGATCCATTGAACGGACATATTCCGTAGTTTTAGTTCGAAAATCTATCGTACTCAGTAATTTATACGACAGCAATTGGAATGGATTAGCGTATCCCTCCGACTAACCCATCCTAATGGCAAGATGCCGACAAAACCCAATAAATCATAATAAAAGAAATTCGTAATAGTTTAATTTTCCCAAAGAATTAATTAATCCATAAAGAACATCAATTTGGACTTAATCGACCTTTCCAAAAGGAAAATCCTTCTATACCACTGCCAATAACAAAGAGCTGATTCTTTTCCCAACAAAAAAAAATCAAAGAAATCAACCAGAAAAAAACCTAAAGAATTCGAAAGAGAATAATTATAAGGAGAAACAAATCAATAAACCAAACAAAAATCGATTATTCACCTAACTTCCCCCAACAGAACTTCTAATAAAAAAAAACTCAAAAATCCGAATCAGTCCCAAAAATCAATCGGTTGGTCCCAAAAAACTAATTTTTAATAGTAACAATTTTCCGAATAGAACTAATAATTATAACAGAAAAAAAATTTCCGATCCCTAATTAATTGCAAAAAGAATATTGAGAGTGACTCTCTAGCCCTTATTCCAACGCGAATAGTGCTAGAGGTCAATGACCTCGCGCGGCTACCAGATAGTTCCGAGAGTACAGTAGTACTCAACAGCCGACCATCAGCAACCGATAAATCCCCACCGCTCGACGGTCCCACTGAACGCGTGAAGCGAGAGCAACTCGACAAATATTGTGCGAGAGAGACGCGAGATATCCCGCATTCACCGGAGCTAAAGTTCTTCCGACCCCTTGAGCGCGATGTAAACAAACCCGGAATGCGAGGCGAAATAAAATGGATCGATATATACCGATGGACCGAGGTGTTATAATACGACAACAAGGGAATTTTAATCCCGAATTCGAATATCCCACGAATAGTTCAACGATGAAATTCAATGCGTGAATTTTATTAACAATTTCTCCGAAATACTAACCATTCACCGTAAAAAAAATTACTACAAAAATAGAAACCTTTATAATTCATATCACCCGTTAATTGGCCCAAAGGCCCCACGTTGGGCGCCAAAAAGTTGTGAGGTATTTTTCCAATTACGTATGCGGGCATCATACGTGTAGTCCTTCATGAACTTTGGTCGCCCTGAATAGAACCTCTCCACCCGAATAAAGTACGAAGGTGATCAACGAGAGGAACCAAAAAAAATATCAGAAGGGCGCCAGTCCTTTTAACCTCCAAAGGACAAGGTCACGATGTTGAAGCGCGTTCCACGACCAGCTCAGAAACCGCGGAGGCGTGTGGGAACGGGCAAAAAAAATGATACACTCAACACTGTGCAAAATAAATGTATTCTAATAAAAAAAATTAAAGGGGTAACTCCCCCGACCCGATATAAAAAAAAATATATTAAACCTAAATAATAATCATAGAATACGGTAGTGATAATTGCAAAATCATAAACTCCGACTAGCGGAGAGAGCTAATGGAACTGGATTTAATCTTCAATATATCTTGGTAATTATTAACCAAAGAATTCAATGGTGTGGATAACACACGGACGCGAGGATCACCCGAACGCGACGATGACGCGAGAGCTACGCGGACAAAAAAAAATACAGTTCCAAAAAGAATCACAATGAAAAGAAATGAAACACTGATGTTCAGTAAATAAGACAATTAATTAGGCCCAAGGCCACTGAGTGCCGCGTATCACAGTATGACTACTTAGTACTTAAACGGTGCCCAAATGGCGACCGGAGGCTGTACGTTAGAAAGCCATGCGAGCACTCACAACAAAATTACGCTTACCGTTGATCAGCAATAAACTCCAGGGAAACCTCGTCTGAACCCTTGAATATGGCAGCGATCTCGGACGATGACCGAAAAAATCCAGGCACACTACCCCAAAGTCCAATTACTTGAATTTTCTAACGAGCTCGAAGAGCGAATGGACTTAATTGCGCAGAGCGACTTTACAAGCTGAAATCCCGGCGAAGAGTAATTCCTCGGGCAATACATCGCCCTGAGGAACCTCAATTTCTCTCCTACCCTCACCCTAATCTACCGATGTCGCGTGGAGAATTCATGTTCTAATCATGGATTTGCACCGGCCATAATTCCTAATTTAATGGTCCCAAAGACTTGCGCCTCGCAATCGGTGCTGTTCCGCATTCAACGGCGGCGGGGCCAACATGATCCGATGATCCCTCAGTGCTACAGCCTAAGTTTTTTATGTGGTGGCCTTGCGCCTTAGTAACATCGGTGAGGTGGTTGGGGTCCACACGTAAAGGCCTGAGTTGCCTGCTGGCGTGCGACTATCGTCTCCGGCGTGCTTGTTGGTGTGAGTCTCTACAGACTCGGTGTGTGCGTGCTCGTTGGTGTGCCAATTCGTCATTTGTCGTAGTGCCGACTTCGTAGCTCTCCTCGATGCTCGGCTCCACTCCCCTCGTCGCAAAGCTCACGCATAACCCGCGGTGAGGGTAACAGCGTTAGAATTGAGCGATAAAATAAATAAAAATAAAATCAATACGAGAACTAATTGTGAAAATGTGACCTGGGGTGATGTGACTCCTCGCTGAGGTAATTTCCTAATTCCCCCCCGCCTCCCAACCCTTTTAATCCGCGATCAGTTCAGGCGAGGAATAGTACATGATTTCTATCATGTTACAATATATATATTATATCTATAAAAAATTATTCCAAGATAAAATGAAATTTTTCCAAGTCATGCATGGCAGAATAGATTGACCTCAAAAAACGTTATCCTCTTTTCTTTTCGAAAGGATCAATGAATTGTTAAATTATGAATTCAGGCCCGGTTGCACCAGCTTCAGGTAACAAAAACATCAGTTGAGGAAAAATGTAAATTTTAATGTTCAATGGATTGTTTTACCCGGGAGAGTAACTCAAATTTATCCCAGGAACAATAAATAATAACTTATCCTCGAGTGAAATCAGTGTTAAGAGAAGACTGCTGTGAGTTTTAAAAGTCGTGGGTTATTGGAGTGAAACTTTTCATGCGTTGAAGATCGATTATATAGATCTGAAAACGAATAATTAGTGTAAGAAAAATTTTTTTTTATTGTTCGTTTGCCCGAAAACGCTTAAAATGCCAAAAACAATCCAGGGCCTCCAATTTTTGAGCTACAAATGATTTTTTTTCGAAAATTTCGGAAAAATATGTGAAATAACAATTACGAGCTAGTTTTTTTTTAATTCACCTCTTACATGTCTATATTTGCTTTTTTTTTTACACAAATAGTGAATTTTTTTTATATGAAAAAAAACGAAATCAGCTGTGTAGGGGACGAATTCCAAAGAACTGGCTCGTAATTGTTGTTCCACACATTTTTCAGAAAATTTTGAAAAAAAAATGTTTTGCAGCTCAAAAATTGGAGGCCCTAGACTTTTTTTAAGCATTTTAAGCGTTCTCGGGCAAACGAACAATACGAAGAATTTTTTTTGCATTAATTACTCGTTTTCAGATCTATTCAATGGATCTTCAAGGTTTAAAAAGTCTCACTCCAATAACTCACGACTTTTAAAACTCACAGCAGTCTTCTCTTAACACTGATTTCACTCGAGGATAAATTATTATTTATTGCTCCTGGGATAAATTTGAGTTATTCTTACCCTTAACTCAAATGGAACTACAGGATAAGTAAGAATATATTCGTTCGATCAAATATTCAAAAATGATGATCCTTAGTATATAATTCATCTGGATGCTAAATTTCACCGTGGGGTTTATTTGTTTAATAGGGCTTGGTGCAACCGGGCCTCATTCTTCAAAATAAAAATGGGANACCTGGGGTGATGTGACTCCTCGCTGAGGTAATTTCCTAATTCCCCCCCGCCTCCCAACCCTTTTAATCCGCGATCAGTTCAGGCGAGGAATAGTACATGATTTCTATCATGTTACAATATATATATTATATCTATAAAAAATTATTCCAAGATAAAATGAAATTTTTCCANCCATTCTTCTCAATAAAGATGCTATAGTATGAATGTTATGAAAATTATTACTGTAGATGTAAATGTTGGTACATCTCTCCACAAACGTAAATTATTCCTTTCCTGAAAGGAAATTTGAACTCCCATCATACCATTCCGCTTGATCAAAGATCTATGTTCAACTTTAGGGCCCTTATGTGGCTTAAGCAAGCCTCGTCGCCCATCATGGGACTTCAAATGAAAGAACGTCGGTTTGTATCGGGCATCTGAGTCAGAACAATCAGTGATTTTTGACACATGGACACAGTAGGAATCAATCCTCGGCAATCACGGACTTAATTTCCAAAATGAGTCATTAGGTCAAAAATTTACAACTCAATCTCGATTCCTACATTTTTTCCTCACAATCTGAATCAGGGCCAACACGGTTAGAAGAGTCAGGAATTTTCGAACAATCCCCGTCCTGAAGGGGTCAAGCATCCAATTTCCAAAATAACCTATTAGGGACAGAAGAGTCTACAGTTTCCGAAATATTCATCCCCCCATCCCATCGTACCATCAGCAGTCCGATTTAGGGTTAGAAGCGTATAGAAAAAATTCACCCCCAGTAACCCTTAACCCCCTCTACTGGGTTCCCACTTTGTCGTAGTGAGGGGGCTCGGTCGCGGGCGGTGAAGGTCTTAAGGACTACCGCTGCCCGCGGTCGCTAAGAGGAGTCCACCCAATCCATGTGTGTGAGCGGCGTAAGCCATGGCCTCGGCCATACCGTGCCTAAGGATGCGTGGCACAGGGGGAGCTGTGTCGCTAACGGTGCCTCTCAGAAACCTGGGCGACCTCTGAGAGTAGTCTTGGGTGTAACCCACCCGAGACAAGCCAAGCCCTGGGCAATCGCGGCAATGCACCAGGTGAAAACGCTTAACCGCGGTACTCGTGGGACTAAAATGGAAACCAATTTAAAAAATCTTAATATTGAAAAAGCAACTTCGGGTGGGGCCAGCGATGGCGAACACACGAAGTCTGACAAGGCTGACCAGTCTGGTACCGATGTGAATCGGGTCAGACTGAGTGGAGCCGAGAGAAGACGTCGCAAGAGAGCGAAGCTGCATCAAACCTCGGGGGCGATTGCAACCTTGACGGATGCAGCAGCGAAGGTCGATGAGGGAAGGGGGGAGGGGGCTACGAGGAAGGCAATAAAACGCCTTCCATCAGAGCGTACTACGCCAAGCCCCTCAGTCAGACCGAAAGAAAAGAGAATGAGAACGCAGGATCAGGGCACATATGCTCAGAACACTACGAGCTCATTCAAGTTTGCAGTTATGCCGGAGTCATATCCGGATCAGAAACTGGGCACTGAAGAGGTAACGGAGGTGAAGAAACTCCTGAAGGGGGCCATTCTGGCGTTACCTGACGGGGTGAAAGCACCCACCTTCAACGGTGTCTGGGAAAGAGAAGGTGTGGCAATGGTGTGCTGCACTGATGAGGAAACGGGAAATTGGCTGAAAAGCCTTTTCCCCGAAAACAAAATAGCTGGACTTACTGTACGTGTGGTCGCAGCCTCGGAGCTTCCCAAGAAGCACAGGGTTGTACTACACGTGGAAGACCCAGATCTAACCGCTCAAGAAGCACTGTGCTTCCTTGAGAAACAAAATGCAGGACTGCAGGCCAGAGAGTGGGTTGTCGCTCGGGGCAGTGAGAGTAGGGACGCGAAAAGTGCCCACTTCGTTGCGCTGATAGACGACCGATCACTCTCTGTTCTGAAAGCCTGCAACTTCAGACTGCACTGCGGGATTCAAAAAGCTACTGTCAAGCTGCTTGCGAAAGACCGTGGTGAAAGTCAGAAGAAGGGTACATAGAGGTACCAGGAAAGTAGTCATCATTATGGCTGCAACCCGGGTGCACATTGTACAGATAAATTTGCACCACAGCAAAGCAGCCTCGGCTACTCTAGTCAGGCTGTTAGCTGGGATGCAGACTGTCATAGCAATGATCCAGGAACCATGGATAGTGGACAACGCTATTAAGGGCCTCAGTGGTTGTGGCAGAATCTATCACGCAAACACTCAGGAGAAAATTAGATCTTGCATTGTTATTAAAGGACTAGACTCTTTCTTCTGTTCACAGGCTAGTGAGGGAGACCTGGCTGTGGCACAAGTGGATCTGGGCCTGGGACAAGGCGAGGAAATGAGCCTGGTTGTAGGGTCAGTTTACATGCCCTATGACTCGGCTGAACCACCTCCTTCGAAAAAAGTAAAGGACCTATGCAACCATGTGAAGGAAAGGGGACTTGAACTCCTGCTAGGTTGTGATGCCAACTCGCACCATGTAGCATGGGGGAGCACCGGCATTAACGGCAGGGGGGAAAGCCTCCAGGAATTCATAATGGGGGCCGGTCTAAACATCCTTAATAGGGGGTCAGAACCTACCTTCATAGATCGGAGACGACAGGAGGTCATAGATATCACTCTGGGGACGGATAGAGTGGCAGACATGATTGGGGACTGGAGGGTCTCAAAGGACCTCTCAGCGTCCGATCATCAAACCATAAGAATGTCCATCCACACAGTGAAAGAAACGGAATGGGTGAGAAACCCAAGACGAACAAACTGGGGAAATTACCGAGAGAGTCTATCTGACAATCTCAGGGATATCATCCTCAGATTTAACAACAAAAAGCAGCTGGAGGAGGCTTCGATTGCCCTAAACCAGGCCATCATGGACTCCTTCGAGACAAACTGCAAGCTTATCCCGAAAGGGCAGCCCACTGAGACTCCTTGGTGGTCAGAGAGGCTCGGTGGGCTGAGGGGCAAAGCTAGAAAAGCTTTTAACAAAGCTAAGAACATGAGAGCGGGCCCCCGTAAGGAAGACGCATGGAAAACTTACAGAGGCTTGCTCGCAGATTACAACAAGGCAATAAAGGCAGCCAAAGAGGACTGCTGGAGGGCTTTCACAAGCAATGTGGAGAGTCAATCGGAGACCTCTAGGCTGGCAAAAATCCTTGGAACAAACAAGACTCCATATCTAGGGAGCCTACAGGCACCAGATGGCAGCCACACGGAAACCATGGGAGAGACTCTGAAACTCCTAATGAACACCCACTTTCCAGGCTTCATACAGGCCCAGGAGAGAGATAAAGAAACAATGCAAAATCAGAGGGATGTCTACGAAACCCATGATTGGGCATTGGCAAATAAAGTAGTGCAGCCCTGGGGGGTCAAGTGGGCCATCAAAACCTTTGAACCCTTCAAGGCACCGGGACCAGACGGGATCTACCCAGCCCTATTACAGGAAGGGATAGAGACTATCACGGGACCCCTAACCAAGATACTCAGAGCTAGTATAGCCCTGAAACATGTCCCTAGTGTGTGGAATGAGACTAGGATAGTATTCATTCCCAAGCCGGGAAAAACCGGTTATATAAAACCAAAAGACTTCCGTCCTATAAGCCTCACATCCTTCATCCTGAAGACCCTGGAGAGGCTGGTGGATAGACACATCAAGGCCGGGCCCTTGGCTGACAGACCCCTCTCCCCCTGTCAATATGCATACAGAGAGGGACGATCAACAGATACCGCCTTACATCACCTGGTGGGACTGATTGAGGGACAACTGGCGGTCAAGGGTTTTGCCATAGGCGCCTTTCTGGATATTGAGGGGGCTTTTGATAGCACTTCGAATCCGGCTATAGAAAAAGCCATGGAAGAACGACAGGTGTCCAAGACTATCATTGCTTGGACACAAAACATGCTGAAAAGCAGAAGACTGTCGGCAGGACATGGGAGGGTATGTGTGGAGGGACGTCCGACTAGGGGCTGTCCGCAGGGGGGAGTTCTCTCGCCCCTGCTATGGAACCTGGTTGTAGATGGACTTCTAAATCAACTAAGTGAGGCCGGCTTCCACGTCATCGGTTTCGCCGATGATGTGGCAGTTGTTGTGAAAGGCGGATTTCTGAGGGTGCTAAGGGACCTGATGGCAACAGCCTTCAATATCATTGAGGACTGGTGCAGGGTAACTGGCCTATCGGTAAATCCAGCCAAAACAACAATCCTGGTTTTCACCAGAAATTATAAACTGGAAAAGATCCAACCTCTGAAGCTAAATGGCTCGGAGATTAACTACACCAGCAGAGTGAAATATCTGGGTGTCCTCCTGGATAATAAACTCAGCTGGAAAGAACATATCTGTACTCAGAGAAATAAAGTGTTTGCCTCTATGTGGGCATGCAGGAGAGCTGTGGGCAGGACATGGGGACTCAATCCTAAAATGATGCTCTGGCTCTACCAAATAGTTCTACTTCCGAGACTGTTATACGCTGCGGTCGTTTGGTGGCCGAGGGTGAGTAAGACGGAAACAAGGAACCTGTTGAAAAGCCTACAGGGAACCTTCCTGAGGGCTGCAACAGGAGCCATGAAATCGACACCTACTGAGGCGCTAGAAATAGCACTCAGTATCCCACCCCTCGACCTTAGGGTTGTGAGTTGTGCTACCACAACTGCATATAGACTAAGGTGCCAACTAGAATGGAAGATGACGGGCCAAGGCCATACAAGGCTTAGCCTAATCAATGATCGACCCTTCATAGGTAAGACGGATAGGATTCCTAGGAAGTATCAGATCAGGAAAACTTTCAGAACGAGTATACCACCCAGACAGGAGTGGCTAGACTCGAAACGTAAACCAGGACCAAGAGAGGACTACTGGTTTACGGACGGCTCTGGCTTCAATGAAAGTTTTGGGGCAGGCATCTACCGTCTGAAAGATGGCTTCGGAGAGAGTTTTCCGCTGGGCCATCATTCAACCGTCTTTCAAGCAGAGATGCTGGGCATACTTAAGTGTGCAGAGTATCTGAACGCGAGAGACACAAAAAAGATGAAAATATTCATCTGCAGTGACAGCCAGGCGGCGATACACGCCCTGGAAAAACCCACTACAGAGTCACAGGTGGTGTGGGAATGCATGCAGGCATTGGACACACTGGGTAAAAACAACCGGGTCACCGTAACCTGGGTGCCAGGTCACCATGGGATTCTGGGTAATGAAGAGGCAGATAAGCTGGCCAAGGAGGGTACAGAAAGTGTGCCCTCACACGGCCTGCTTGGCATGCCCTTCGCAGTGGGAAAAACTCTTATTAAAGATCATTTCCAGCGGGATCATGTCAGGCGTTGGGAGAAAGTTGCGACCTGCAGACAAGCGAAACTGCTTATGAGAGGGCAACTAAGAGTTAGGACCAGAAAGCTTCTGGAGTTGCACAGAGGGGATCTGAGGGTAGCAGTAGGGCTCCTTACGGGTCATACAGCTCTCAGAGCTCATCTGTTCAAGATGAAACTTGCAGAACAAGAAGACTGCAGACTGTGCGGAGGCGATAAGGAGGGCGTCATCCACATTTTATGTGAATGCCCCCTATTAGCACTCCGTCGCTATAAAATCTGGGGCCAGGCTTTCCTGAAACCAGAGGACTTACAACAAGCGGCTGTCACCAGCCTTATTAGCCTAGTGAGAAACACAGGGCTGGGGCTGTGTGACTGACCGAAACTAAGGCGGAAGTTACAAAAGATCGTATGATTTAGGTGACTCTGGGCGCTTTAAGTGACCAGCCGCACTTTTTTTATTCTATTCTATTCTAACCCTTAACCAAGAAACAAAAATAGCCTCCTCCCTCTCTTCGCAGCCTTCACAATCAGATTTAGGCTCAGAAGGGTCAGAAAAAATTCCCTCCCCCCCTTTGGACTTCCCACAATGCGATTAAGGGTACGAAGGGTAAAAAAAAAATCTCCCCCTTGCATCCACAACAAGGACCTGAAAATTCCCCCCTTCCTCACCATCGCACCCACAACTAGCCGCTTTGGGATCAGAAGGGTCAGGAAAAATTCCCCACCTCCCTTGGAATTCCCACAATCAGATTGAGAGTCCGAAGAGTCAGGAAAAATTCCTCCCCCTCGCACTCTTCGCAAGTCGAATTAGGGTCAGAAAAAGATTTCCCTCACCCCTTGGACTTCCCACAATGTAATTGAGGGTCAGAAGAGTCAGGAAAAAACTCCCCACCCCCGTTGGAATAACCACAATGCGATTAAGGGGCAGAAGGATCAAAAAATTCCTCCCTTCCTGCCCATCGCACCCTCAACTATCCGATTTAGGATCAGAAAAAATTCCGCCCTCCCTTGGACATCTCACAATGTGATTGAGAGTCAGAAGGGTTGGGAAAAATTCCCCCCCCCCCGGACTTCCCACAATGCGATTAAGGGTAACAAGGATCAAGAAAAATCCTCTCCCCCTTGCATCCTCAACGAAGAACCCAAAATTCCCTCTCCCCGCCCGATTTAGGGTTAGAAGGGTCAGAAACAAATTCTCCTTGGATCTTCCACAATCCGATGTAGGGTCTGAAGGGTCAGAACCCCTCCCTCCCTCCTCGGACCGTTCGCAATTCGATTAAGGGTCAGAAGGGTCAGGAACAAATCTTCTCCCTCTTGCATCCTCAACAAAGAACCCAAAATCCTGCCTTCCCCATTGCACTCTCAACTATATGATTTAGGGTCAGAAGGGTCAGAAAAAAAAATTCTCTTCCCCCCCAGATCTTCTATAGCCCGATTTAGGGTCAGAATGGTCAAAAAATCCCCCTTCCCCCGCCCATACACTCAACTATCCAATTTAGGGTCAGAAGGGCCAAAAAAAATTACTCTTGCCTCTCGGATCGGCCACAATCAGATTTGGGGTCTGAAGAGTCGGGAAAAAAGCCCCCCCCCCCTCGGACTTTCGCAATTTGATTTAGAGTTCGCAGGGTCATGAAAATTTCCCCCTCCCCCTCTTGGGCTTCCACAATGCGGTTAATGGTCAGAAGGAAACAGGAAAAAATCTCCTCCCCCTTGCATCTTCAACAAAGAACCCAAAATTCCCCCCTCCCCGTCGCACGCTCAACTATGTAATTTAGGCTCAGAAGGGTCAGAAAAAAAATTTCTCTTATCCCTTGGATCCTATACAGTCCGATTTAGGGTCAGAAGGGTAAAAAAATTCCTCCTCCCCTCTCATTGCACCCGCAACTATCAGATTTAGGGTTAGATGGGTCAGAAAGAAATTCCCCTCACCTCTTGGATCCTCCACAATCTGATTTGGGGTGTGAAGGGTCAGAACCCCCCCCCCCCCCC
>NW_021681463.1:21140-30731 GCF_001412515.2 Diachasma alloeum
CCCCCCGCTCAGACCCTTCGCTATTCAATTTAGGGTCAAAAAGGTCAAAAAAAAATTCCTCCCACGGTTGGACGTTCCACAATGGGATTAAGGGTCAGAAGGATCAAAAAAATTACCCCATCACACCCTCAGCTATCCGATTTAGGGTCAAAAGTGTCAGGAAAAATTACCCCCCACCCCTTGGACTTACCAGAATGTGATTGAAGGTTAGAAGGATCAGGAAAAATTCCCCCCCCCCCTCGCACGCTTAGCAACTCGATTTAGGGTCAGAAAAATAATTCCCCTCACCCCTCGCACTGTCATCAAAGAATGAGATATAAAATAAACAGCCATGACAATCCTAGGCGTTACTAGGGCTGCAATAGCCCCCTGGGCCTTTCACCCAAAACCTGAAACGTAACTCTTTTACTCCCTACGATCCGTTAACCGAGCGGTAGCCTTGCAGCTACTCTTCCACGTATCCCCGGAAATTAAAACGGAGGGATTATTCCTCAGACAAATCCGCGTAGCTAGGTAAATTCGGCCTAAAACACGGATTCCCTTCGGCCCCCACATACGATATTTATCTCGATGCATTAATTAACTCTACAAACCCTAACCTCGACATTCATCGCATCTCTTTACCCCAAAAATGTTCAAAAAAAAATCTCTGATTACTCGCTAACCAAATAAATCCCTAAACTCGTGACTCGAAGGGATCTCTTTACGTACTCACATACTAATTTTGCTCCTGACGTTCTCTGGATCTTGACGTCCTTAAGGGATTTCCCCAGAATTTCTTACAGTTGATTTTGGGATGTACCTAAGTCTTGGTTTCATTAAGCATAACCTCGAAAAACAAAAAGTGACTTAGAAAAACAGGAGATTAATTTTGTTGATTCCACCCTTGGCATTCAAGTTAATCTAATTATCAATCACTCCAATTAGTTTGTCAGTTTGTAGCACTTATCACTGATAAATAACTCCTGATTCAACTAATTATAAACAAATACATGTGTAGGAAACATGCTCTGATGTACTTTATGTTTACACGGTGTTTGTTTCTTATTTGGGGCTAGAGGTCCGCTTTTAAATTCGCAGGCAGTTTCTTGAAACATTGAGGTATCATCTTTTACACTGCCATCTTGCGGTATTTCTCCGCAACCTTGTACTAATCAGCTGATGTGAGGCCCAGTTCTATTCGATTAATCGAAATCGAATGCAAAATAATCGATTATCCCCATAAAATCCGCCATGTTCGATTAGTGACCCGTGTCGCTTTTTATATAGGATCCAAAGAGGAAGTCAATCCTCTTTGATAGGATCTATCTAACTAATGAAAATGGTACGTAAAGATGTTGTCGTTCATGTGGATCCACCATGCAATCTCCAAAACCCATGAGAGAATGTGTGGCGCCATATTCAACATGGCGATGAGCATTGAAGTTGATCACGTGATCACTGTGAGGTCGCCATGACAGTTTTCACTCATGAATCTTTTTTATTGGGACAACACATTGAAATGGCTACTCGGCATTTTTTAATTTTTTTTTCTGAGAAAAAATACAATTTTTTTCCTGAAAAAAGACACAATTTTTTTTTTTGAAAAAATACAATGACTAGAAACGCACATTTGGCCGGTTTTTTCAAAAAATCCATTTTACTGTGCTAGCACAGCAATTTTTCTGGTATTTTTTGAACGTGGATTTAAAAATTTATTTTCCTACCTTCACATATATTGAACATATTAAGCATTTTTTTTGGTCCATACTTTGAGTCACAAATTATAAAAATCTTTTGCAAACTATGGTATGGATAAAAGGAAGAGAAAACTTTTGAAACTTTGGCTATCACTTAGGGTTGCACTTATATCTAAAATTTTAGTTAGATATATTTGGTAGTTCCTGAGATGACACAATTTACACAAAATTCGAATGACAAGAATTAAATCATCAATATTTCACTGTTCATTTTCACAGGAGGCTAACATAAAAGGCCATACAATATGAATATATGTATTCAGTATGAAACGAAATGGCCAAAACAATCGTACGCAAATATACACACATGAACACACTGAACTATGAAATAGCCTAAAAAAGAAAAACAAGCAGGGGACAGCGAGCATATGACAGCGCGCCATGTGACAGTGAGCATGTCACTGAGTGATGACTTGTTTTTTTTTGCCATCAATACATTGATGGCGGGCTTCCGAATGGTCTGAAATATTACAATAGTTTATAGCGTCACAACACTAAGTAGCAGTAAAAATTTCAGGTGGTTACTGCCACCTCCATGGGTGCTATAAAAATTCCAATGTTTCGAATACTTCACGGAGAGAAATTTTTGATAAAAATTATCCTACCGCTCTATAAAAGGGTATCATGAGTCATCTTTTCGTCATTTCTATCCCGAAATTTAGTAAAAATTAATATATGATGATCAAATTTTATTCTACGTTTGAGAAATTTTATCCTGATAAAAATAGAAATTACCGTGCCAGTAGAGTATTATTAATTACTGTAACTACTGTACCGGTAGGGTAAAATTTACCAACTTTCCTAGAATTTTCGTTGTTATCTACATAAAAATTATTGGACTGGAAGGGTAAAATTTATTATGCGTCAGGATAAAATTTCTCTAACGTAGAATAAAATTTGATCATCATCTATTAATTTTTACTAAATTTCGGGATAGAAATGACGCAACGGTGACTCATGATATACTTTTATAGAACGGTAGGATAATTTTTATCAACAATTTCTCTCAGTGTTCGTATGACCGAGAATACATATTTTCTGTCCAAATTTCAAGTTGACATCTTCATTTTTGCCGAAGCTAGAGTGTTTACAAAGTTTTTCTATGAAAAAACGGAAAAACGGTAATATCTCGAAAACTTTGTATGAACTAGTACATATGTTTTGATTGATTTAGACAGCAGGCATCAAAACGAATGTTTTGAAGAACGAAAAAGTGAAATCAGTTGCGTAGTTTTGAAGATATTCCATGTAAACAATTTTCAGAAAAAGTTAAATATTTCCGAAATTACTGACGCGATTGAATCCATTTTCAATACGAAACATTGCTATCATGAGAGGAAGATTTAGTCCATATTTCAAGTTAATATCTCAATTTTTGCACAAGCTAGAGTGTTTAGAAAGTTTTTTTTAAATGAAAAAACGGAAAAAAGGATATCTCGAAAACTTTGTATGAACGGGTATATATATTTTGATTGATTTACATAGAAGGGATCGAAACGAATATTTTGAAAACAAAAAATCGACATCGGTCCGCTAGTTTTGAAGATATTTACGTAAAACGAATTAAAAATGAATCGCTTTTTCTTCAAAACGATTAAATCGATCGAGCTGACATTTTGCACCAAGTTACTCCTCATTAAGACCTATAATCTGATAAAATTTCAGATTTTTTGGAAATATTTTAGCCACTATTTGCTCAGTTTCTAAAAATTGACCACCGGAAAGGGGGCGGTGGACATGGTCACATACATACATGGTCGCCAAACTTCGTATTTCCACGTTCTAGATTGTTGTACATCATTTTCAATCAAAATTAGAGAATGTGAAAATTGAAGGATTGCAATGCTTCCATTCGAAAGCAAAAAATAAGTAAAGAAATAAATGAAATGATACAATGAAATGAAAATGAAATGATATTTAGAATGAATTGATAAAAGATATAGAGATAAGGAAAAATAGGACAATAGGGATGATGTTTTATGTGTAGTTGCTAGTCTCATTTTTCTCTGCTCTACATATTACACGAGCAAGTAGCTTGGGATCCATTCGGCAGCTCACTACCAATAGAATTGGTGAAAAATGAAAGGAGCGAGCAAAATGCGTGTCACAACAGTTGCATGCCTTCTGTCACACCGCTTATTTCATTTCTAATAAAAAATTCTAAATAAAGAGTTTTCGTCGATTTCAATCGATCATTTCATTGGTTGCATCTTTAAAAAAACTTGAATTGCCTATACCAATAGTACATATCGCGGCACTATGGATTATAAGATACAGTTGTCCTTCTGTTGGCAAAGAGAAATGTTAGGATAGTGGGAGTAAATTGAAGTTGGACCAAGTTTGCGTAACTCTCAACTCCAGTTTAGAGTGAGACACAGCACTATAGAGACGGAAATACGACACCACGGGATACGAAATAGAGTATGAGGCAAACTATTCGATCGCCCCATCTGCTCTTTTGTCAAAACCAAGTGAAAAAATCTCCGCTTATTCATTCACCAACGTAACGAATAAGCTGGAAAACTTGACAGTGCAAAGTCTCATGAAATAAATATTGATTGGACGATGATACCCCCCAGCTCGTTCTATATCGACCACAAAAATTAATAAACTCCCTTGAACTTTTCTTTACTGCATCATAAAAAAGTATTATTGAATTATTGAAATAAACTGGGTATTTTCTTCTCCTATCTCTCTGAGTTTGCGTCCACTATTATGAACCGATGGATGCAGACTGTTGCAAGAAATGAAAAGTTTATTCGACGATAATCGATTTTCAAATATGATACACGTTACTTTCTAAAGAAACACGTGGCATCATTGGCTCGAGGGGAAGAAGTTACACACAGGAATACTCCAGAGGACTTTAAAAGTTTTTCTCTCTTGAAACGAATGAGGCTATTGCCCAAAAAACTTCTGCCCAATTTCATTCGTTTCTGCTGCTGCCACAGACAATAAAACTAGCAATGTAATCCTGTCATTTTTATTTTACGTCGTTCCTCCCTTCCCCTACCACCTTTTATACGCGGTTTCGAGCATTCCCATTCTGTGAGAGCAAACGGGAATCATCTAGTGGCTCTCACCGGTATGGAAAAGCGCATCAGTAAGACAAATCAGGGGAATTATGGCGGCAGGCGTCGGCAAAAATGCCCCGGAGTCTCGACATTTCGCCCCGTAAGCATTTATTTCTCAATTTGCTTCTGTTCTTTTTCTGTTTCTTTGCTCTTTATCTACGCCAGGTTCGGCCGGCTGTAAATACGGAAATTATCTTTTCTAGTAAAATGCTTTTTTTTGGGAATTTTCAAGGCATTTTTATGATTAGGTCAAATATCCAACGATGGTCATATTAAGTAACTATTTTGTCACAAGGTCGAAAAAAAAATTTCTGACGAGTGTAAGAGTTGCAGACCGAAGCGAAACCGAGAAATGCAATCACATGAGTTCGACAAGTTGTTTTCGGCCGAGTGGTGAACATAATTTTTTTTCACAATGTCCATAAACGTCGTTTTACGGATATTGTGATGAAAAACTTTTTTGATTGACTCCCCAGAAACATGAAAGTCTGTGGTGGTTTAAGATATGCCGTGTCCGATGTTCGGTACTAGTTTTGTCAACTGAATTCAGTTCGGATGAAGAGGGGTACACACTGAGAACGTCTGGACCGAATCATGAAAGGCAAATAAAAGCCTAATCAGTGTAATTAGTAATCTACTATCAATTATCAACAATTTACTGCTCACTTTTCGCATAGGTCCAAAAATATTTTACTGACACCGGCTTGACAATTGAAAATATATACGTGGATGGTCCGACTATCCCTGACGAAACCTGACTAGAAATTTTGTATGCCATATCGATTTTTACGATAACCAAATCCGGTCCACCCGGGTAGGAAGGATGTTATATACATAGAGGGAGATTATAAGGATCGAAAACATGCAAGAATCAACACTGAGAATCTCAAGGGTCAGATATTATGGTTTGAAATGACAAAATTACATAAGGGTCAATATAACAGGTCAAAAATAAGAGTAAAAATTCAAGGTCTTGAGAGTTAGGTATAAGGGTTAGAAATAGTGGTTAAAAATCAGGGTCAGACATAAGATTCTAAACGATAGGCCACGAACCTTAGGTGTGAGGGTCTGAATCTTGTGACCTTGTAACCTTGCTTGAAGTTTCTACTCAATTTTGATGAAATTTAAAATATAATCATCGAGAAATTGTTCATTTATTAATCACTCTTAATTTTCCAATAATTATTCCGGCTTAAATGATCTAGGACCGGATGCCTAAAGACTCCATCCAACGCCAGTGAAACACAATAATGTTGTCACTGTTGAGCACCATTTGTACCATTGAGCGGAGCCGGCTTTCAATTTTTGTAGTTTTCTATTAATGTTCAGGCCAATTGATGATAAATCTGGTATAAGCGCCCTGTGATTACGTTCACATTAAATAAATACAAAAATAAAAATCAGGCCCGGTCGCTCGCTCCCTCGGTGGGGTGTGACTAATAGAGATTGGTGGAATTGGGTGTGACCCATTATAGGTCGAACCAATAACTTCCCGACCGATTCCTCTTTTTGTGTTCATTAAAAAAACAAGCAGTTTTTAATGAACAGAATGTTTTAGGCCGAGCCTATCCGACAGAAGGCATGTGACCGTTACTTTACGCGTTATTAGTCTTGACATTCCTTCATTTCTGCCAATTCCATTGGTAGTATGCTTCCTAATGGATCCGTTGCAATTCTATTTAAAAAAAACTTCGATTGCAAGAGAAAAACACCATTCTGATGATAACCTTCCTTTGAAGCGGAAAGGTGTAAAAATGAGGTTTTTACATTTACTGATTTTTCTTTTTCCATTTTATTCCATCAATTTTCAGTGTTTTCATTTTTTCGAATTTCAGAAATTTAAAATAAATAAAAAATTGTGAAAATTGGTCTGGGTTGTTGGTCGCCTGCTTCGGTCGCTCCCATTGCTTTTCAATTTGAGTGGGTTAACTTTAAAGTATTATTTAACTTTCAAGTAGTTATTTTTCAACTTTAAAGTTGACCCACTCTAAACTTTTCGAACTTCAATGCCAAACTCACTTCAAAATTCCCCAGCTTCAAAGGTTACCCACTTCAAAATTCCCCGACTTGAAAATTCTTTTTCAAAATTTCCTCAACTTCAAAATTGACCCACTTCAAAATTCGTCAACTTCAAATTTGACCCACTTTAAAATTTTCTCAACTTCAAAGTTGACCCACTCCAAAATTTTCCAACTTTTCCCCCCAACTCTTCCCTTTTTCAAATCGCAAAATTCCAAAGTTTTTTTTATAAAACTAAAAAAGGTGACCCACTTCAAAATTTTCCAACTTCAAAGTTGACCCACTTGAAAATTTTGCAACTTCAAAGTTAACCCACTCTAAAATTTTCCAACTTTCCCTTTTTTAATTGCAAAATTCTAAAGTTTTCTTTGAAAAACTTAACAACCGCTGAGGCGATTTTGTTCAAAATCCAATGAGAATCAAGTTATGTGTAGACGCATCGATTACACAAAATTAATTCAAATTCCATCGTTACCTTAGGTAAAATGGTCGAATTTCTATGAAATTAACGCTCTTTGGCATGTTTTTACAAGTTTTATGCAGATAAATAAAAAACCGCTGAGTCAATTGTTTTCATAAACTAATCATTTCTAAGTTATATGAACACGCATCGTTTGAAAGAAGAAAAAAATCAATCGCTTCATTTGTTAAAGAGATATCGTTGGACAAAATTTTGGTCACATATGTACACACACACAAACACACATACAGACATGTCTTCAAAAATGTATCAGGATGATTGCGGAGGTCGAGAAATGTGGAGAAATCATCGAAATTCCACATTCGATTTTCGGGGTCAGTACAATAACTTCCTCCCTTCGGGTCGGGAAGTTGATAATAATCACATCATTCCTCGGCATAAAATCTTTGAATTTTTGTCATTGTCACACATATTTCATGCGAATAACTAATAAACCACTGACACGGTCGCCTTCATACACTGATCACTCCTAAGTTACATGAACACGCATCGATTGAAAGAAAAAAAATGAGAATGATAAGATTTCTTCGGAAAGAATCATTGAATTCTCACGAAATCGTCAATTTCTACAAGTTTTATGCGAATAACTAACCAACCGCTGAGACGATCTTCTTCATACACTGATTACCCCCGAGTTACATCAACACGCATCGACTGCAATAACAAAAATGCGAATGACATCATTTCTCCGGGTGAAATCATTGAATTTCCAAGAAATCGTCATTTATTCACATATTTTAAGCGAATAACTGACAAACAACTGAGGCGATCGATCTCATAATCTAATCAGTTCTAAGTTACATCACAACGCACCGATGAAAAAAAAAAAAATTGAATCGCTTCATTTGTTCAGAAGATATCGTTGGACAAAATTTTGGTCGCATACGTACACACACACACACACACACACACACACACAAAGGTCGATATACGTTAGAAGCCATCAACCTTGTCGTCGATACTGCCAGGGAAGCGATCTCAGGGAAAAGATGGCTAAATGGGAAGAAGAAGTACTGTTTAGTAGCAACGCTGGACATCAAGAATGCCTTTAACTCAGCCAGATGGGACTGTATTATGGATGCTCTTGTGAAATTCAACGTACCAGGATACTTACGAAGGATGGTCGACAGCTATTTTTCCGGGAGGATCCTTAAGTATGACACGGAGTGTGGTCCCGAGTAGTATAGAGTTACGGGAGGGGCGCCGCAGGGCACAGTACTAGGTCCCCTACTGTAGAACATCATGTACGACGGGCTACTGAAGCTGGAGCTGCCGCGAGAGACTAAACTCGTTGCATTTGCAGATGACGTGGCTGTAGTCATCGTCGGAAAATATCTTGAGAAGATCATATTTACCTTCGACAAGACCTTCGAGACGATTCGACGCTGGATGGACTCAGCAGGCTTAAACCTGGCGGAGCATAAGACGGAAGCCGTGCTGATCACTAGCAGGAAGATAAGACTATCACGCTGCAGGTCGGGTCTTGTGAAAATACCTCCCAGCCATTCATCCGATACCTGGGGGTGATGATCGATGCCCGACTCAACTTCAAGCAGCAAGCGGAGCACGTGTGTACCAAGGCATCTGGGGACAGATCCACCCTAGCACGCCTCATGCCCAACATTGGAGGTCCTAAACAACGGAGACGAGCGCTGCTGTCGTCGGTGGTTACATCAGTGGTTACATATGGTATTTCCATTTGGGCTGACGTACTCCAGCTGCAAGAAGCTCGCCGTAAAATTGCACCTGTCTATCGGCTGAGTGCTCGCAAAATTGCGAGTGCGTATCGGACGGTATCTGAGGATGCAGTGTGCGTCATCTCAGGAATGTTACCGATAGAGCTATTAGCTGAGGAGCGAAGATCTCTATACCAGCGGAAGAGATCAGAAGCGCTGAGTCCCAAAGAACTGAAAATCCAAGAGAGACGAAAGAGCTTGAGCCGATGGCAGCAGAAGTGGACAAATTCGACCAAGGGGAGATGGACCCATCGTCTGATCCCGTATGTGGCTGTCTGGGTAAGTTGAGATCATGGAGAGATAAACTATTATCTTTCTCAAATGCTTTCAGGACACCGGTGCTTCCGAGCATATCTTCATAAATTCAAACATGAAGATTCCCCGACGTGTCCCACCTGCGCTGAAGTGGACGAGAACGCGGAGGACGTATTCTTCACATGCCCCCATTTCAGTGACATCCGGGATACTTGGGAGACTGAACTTGGAAGGAAAGTCTCGCCCGAAAATGTAGTAGAAGCAATGCTGTCATCAGAGACAGCCTG
>NW_021681463.1:43444-75590 GCF_001412515.2 Diachasma alloeum
CGCTTGGATTGCCGATTTCAGTGCAATGTTAGGGATACCGTCTGGGCCAGGGGCCTTGGTGTTACCCACTCGCATGTAGGCCTCCATCAACTCTTCCCTTGTGATTTTCGCTACGATCTCATCCTCCTGTTGTCGGGCGGGACGGTGAAAATCTGGTTGTTGAGGGAACAGCGTTTCAACGATCTTTCTCAGGAGAACAGGACACCATGGTGTTAGCATAGGTTGACTTTTCAGTCATGTCATTACCACCTTGTAAGGTCTCCCCCAGGGATCGCCTTCTACTTCAGCAAGAAGTTCACTCCAGCAATGCTTCTTGCTGTGCTTTATCGCCTTGCTCAGTTTCCGACGTGCCTTTTTGTACCTCATTTCGACTTCCTCGAAGTTTGGTTTCTTCCGGCCTTGTTGGGACAAACTCCTAGCTGCGTTGCATTCCCTCCGGAGGACCGCGATGGTGTCATTCCACCAATCCACCGGGGGGTGTCGATTCGTGGTCCGCTTCCTCGTCATAGTGGCATTGCAGGCTTTAGTCACCTTCGCCATAATGTCCCGTGCCTTCACTGTTGCATTCGTGCCAGTAATCGGACGGTCATCTAATGCCACCGAGTAAGAGCCAGAATCAAAGGTGCTCACCCTCCAATCAACACTGTTGGTCTTCTTTGCGGTTGATCTGGCTTTCTGGTCAGAGCAGATCTCCCAGAGTATTGCCCGGTGGTCACTCGCAGTGTAGATATCAGTTACTCTCCATGAGTAGTTTCTCTTGGCGAGAGCACCACTCACGAAGGTAAGATCCACAATTGAGCTCGCCTTTCCCCGAATGAAGGTTGGTTCTTCTCCACTGTTCAGTAAGATTACGTCCAAAGATGACATGCCTTCCAGTAAAGCCTGTCTTCTAGCGTTTGTTACCTTACTGCCCCAGTCAACTGTCCAGGCATTGAAGTCTCCAGCTATCACCACGGGAAAGTGTTGCTTAGCATCTACAGTCAGCCTATGTAGGAAGTCTGTGAACTTATCAGTGCGGAGACTAGGTAGAGCATAGCAGCTGTCGTCATGGATTCCCTCAAAGTTCACAATAGCAAAACCACTCTGCGTGTTACTGCTGATGTTTCGGAAAGGCCGGTTCCCGCAAGCCCAGATCGCAGCCTTTCTGCTGGCGTCTGTGACCCAGGATTGAGTGCCAAGATCTCGATATGGCTCAGAAATCATGACAAGGTCAGCCTTCAGCTCACGCACCATCTGCATAAGCAGATCGTGTGCGTCCTCGCAGTGATTGCGGTTGAGCTGTAATACCTTGCAGCTGATCCGTTTTTTATCGCCTTTTGTTAGCAAGCTTCTGGAGTGCCTCTCTGTAAGCCGGAAATCTGCTGCTGCCAGCGACATGGGCACAATTCTCCGTTTTCCCATCTTCAGCGCATAGGGCGCACCGAGGATCCTTCTGACACTCCTTGGCCTTGTGGCCATCTCCTGCACATCTTGCGCAGAGCTTCGACCGATCCACTGCGCTCCTACACTTGCTGGCAAGATGTCCGTAGTGCCAGCACTTGAAACACTTGACCGGCCTCTGTACTCTACGTATGCGGCAGTTTACCCAGCCGATCTTAATCTTCCCGTGGTCGTCCTCTCCCAGGATCTTCGTCACCGCAGCTGACGTGAGGGTCAAATAGGCAGTTTGAGTTCCACCGTATGCTTTGCGCATAGATTGGATGGTCTCAGGACCCATTTGGTGTTCCTCACCTACAGCTCTCTATAGGGCCTCAAGGACGTCCTCTTTGGATGTATCCTCATCAATGTCCTTGATTTCGATATCTTCCCGGGGCTCTTTGCTTAGCACGTCGGCCTCTTGGCCGAGCAGGTCAGGAGTGGCTGATCTTACCTGGGAAGCTCCATCGGTCTCCTTCTTGTTGAGGATAATCAGGATGTCCCCTGCGGCCGTGCGTCTGATCTTCTCGACGCAATCGCTAGCCTCACCACAAGTGCTATCCTTCTTCACTCGCCGTACGATTTCGGAGTACATCTTCTTCTCCTTAGGGCGAATGATCAGTGCTTTCGGCCTGACCACTGGTTTCCTCTGGGTTCGCTTCCGGCTTGGGTTTTGCCGAAGCGACTCAGGAGCTTGCTCAGATTTCTTCCTTCGACGCTTCCACTTCTGCCAGCCCTCAATGTCGTGAACCTCATATTTATCCGGCCCGATTAGCTGGTGTTTGCCTACATCCCTCTGCGGTTCCGCTTCGGTTGGATTGGTGTGGTCTCCTGTCAAGACCTCTTCAGAGCATCAGGATCCGTTCCCGGGGACTCGCGATTTCTGTTCTTCTTGGTCTGGTGCTCATTCTGCACCCCACTTCACGATCCCACGTCCATCGATGTTGGCTCATGAGGTTTCGTCTTCTGCGTAGCCCCTTGTTCTGATGCACCTTGACAAATTGATCGGAGACGTTTTGCAGAAGTTTGAATGCTCCTGGCGAGCTGTCGTATTCCTTCATTGATGGTCCGCTTGGTTTTGGCCGCTATCTGGGACAGAAGATCTCCAATGAGCTTCTCGTGACGATCCCAAGCCTGCTCCTGTCTCGATCCTCCGTTCGAGTTGGTGATTTCAGTCACCTTTTGAGTCTGTGGCTCCACCCCACTTGTAGTATCTGAGGCCAAGTGGTCCGCCTTTGAGAAGTGTGATGGTTGGCTCTTCCCAGAATCCAAGGAGTCGGCATTGGCCACCGGGGCTTACACCCGATCGGAACCAATGGTAGGATTTACCTATTGAAGAGAGGTTACCACCTGGGATATTTTTGTGTTGTCATCACTACTCAACATTTTTTGTTTGGCTGTTAAACAGAGCCACTGTACAACTTTGTAAGTTATAGGGAGCCCACCCTGCACACCGCTTTTAGAGTTGGGTTTCTCGGAAGGTGTTGGTTCGCGCCGACGTATTTTATGTAGTCGATACCCTATATTCTGAACTGTCGTTTAGAATATCGAGCATTCCCCCATCCACCACCTGGGGATGCGTCACGTTACAGGACCTTCCAAATTGCGAAAACTCTCGGAGGGTAAAGGCGTTCCTCGCCGAAAGGATCCGTGGTGTGTGTGTTTTTTGTTTTTTTTTTAACAGAGAATTGGGAAAATCTTTAAAAGATTCTGGTAAAGTGATGTTAAAAACCAGATCTGGGATTTTAACCCAGTAAAAACCCTGTTTTCCTCTTTTTTACCTCTAATCGTCCGTTCCCATTTCCTTCGTGGTACCACCGTGAAGTATTACTTCGCGAGGGGGGTTCTCAGCTGTTTGCTCTTCCACTATTTCCTTCCAATGTACGTCCCCCTAACCTGCTAAGATATTGTGTGTGATTAGGAGGTTCCAAATAGATTTCTCACCTATACTGCAACCTTGCACTTGGGTTCCTCGTTTCTGAGTTTCTTTATGACTTCCGCCGCGAAGTTGCTCGTTGCGTCCGCTGCAGGTCGGGTCTTGTGAAAATACCTCCCAGCCATTCATCCGATACCTGGGGGTGATGATCGATGCCCGACTCAACTTCAAGCAGCAAGCGGAGCACGTGTGTACCAAGGCATCTGGGGACAGATCCACCCTAGCACGCCTCATGCCCAACATTGGAGGTCCTAAACAACGGAGACGAGCGCTGCTGTCGTCGGTGGTTACATCAGTGGTTACATATGGTATTTCCATTTGGGCTGACGTACTCCAGCTGCAAGAAGCTCGCCGTAAAATTGCACCTGTCTATCGGCTGAGTGCTCTCAGAGTTGCGAGTGCGTATCGGACGGTATCTGAGGCTGCAGTGTGCGTCATCTCAGGAATGTTACCGATAGAGCTATTAGCTGAGGAGCGAAGATCTCTATACCAGCGGAAGAGATCAGAAGCGCTGAGTCCCAAAGAACTGAAAATCCAAGAGAGACGAAAGAGCTTGAGCCGATGGCAGCAGAAGTGGACAAATTCGACCAAGGGGAGATGGACCCATCGTCTGATCCCGTATGTGGCTGTCTGGGTAAGTTGAGATCATGGAGAGATAAACTATTATCTTTCTCAAATGCTTTCAGGACACCGGTGCTTCCGAGCATATCTTCATAAATTCAAACATGAAGATTCCCCGACGTGTCCCACCTGCGCTGAAGTGGACGAGAACGCGGAGGACGTATTCTTCACATGCCCCCATTTCAGTGACATCCGGGATACTTGGGAGACTGAACTTGGAAGGAAAGTCTCGCCCGAAAATGTAGTAGAAGCAATGCTGTCATCAGAGACAGCCTGGGACGCAACGAGCAACTTCGCGGCGGAAGTCATAAAGAAACTCAGAAACGAGGAACCCAAGTGCAAGGTTGCAGTATAGGTGAGAAATCTATTTGGAACCTCCTAATCACACACAATATCTTAGCAGGTTAGGGGGACGTACATTGGAAGGAAATAGTGGAAGAGCAAACAGCTGAGAACCCCCCTCGCGAAGTAATACTTCACGGTGGTACCACGAGGGAAATGGGAACGGACGATTAGAGGTAAAAAAGAGGAAAACAGGGTTTTTACTGGGTTAAAATCCCAGATCTGGTTTTTAACATCACTTTACCAGAATCTTTTAAAGATTTTCCCAATTCTCTGTTAAAAAAAAAACAAAAAACACACACCACGGATCCTTTCGGCGAGGAACGCCTTTACCCTCCGAGAGTTTTCGCAATTTGGAAGGTCCTGTAACGTGACGCATCCCCAGGTGGTGGATGGGGGAATGCTCGATATTCTAAACGACAGTTCAGAATATAGGGTATCGACTACATAAAATACGTCGGCGCGAACCAACACCTTCCGAGAAACCCAACTCTAAAAGCGGTGTGCAGGGTGGGCTCCCTATAACTTACAAAGTTGTACAGTGGCTCTGTTTAACAGCCAAACAAAAAATGTTGAGTAGTGATGACAACACAAAAATATCCCAGGTGGTAACCTCTCTTCAATAGGTAAATCCTACCATTGGTTCCGATCGGGTGTAAGCCCCGGTGGCCAATGCCGACTCCTTGGATTCTGGGAAGAGCCAACCATCACACTTCTCAAAGGCGGACCACTTGGCCTCAGATACTACAAGTGGGGTGGAGCCACAGACTCAAAAGGTGACTGAAATCACCAACTCGAACGGAGGATCGAGACAGGAGCAGGCTTGGGATCGTCACGAGAAGCTCATTGGAGATCTTCTGTCCCAGATAGCGGCCAAAACCAAGCGGACCATCAATGAAGGAATACGACAGCTCGCCAGGAGCATTCAAACTTCTGCAAAACGTCTCCGATCAATTTGTCAAGGTGCATCAGAACAAGGGGCTACGCAGAAGACGAAACCTCATGAGCCAACATCGATGGACGTGGGATCGTGAAGTGGGGTGCAGAATGAGCACCAGACCAAGAAGAACAGAAATCGCGAGTCCCCGGGAACGGATCCTGATGCTCTGAAGAGGTCTTGACAGGAGACCACACCAATCCAACCGAAGCGGAACCGCAGAGGGATGTAGGCAAACACCAGCTAATCGGGCCGGATAAATATGAGGTTCACGACATTGAGGGCTGGCAGAAGTGGAAGCGTCGAAGGAAGAAATCTGAGCAAGCTCCTGAGTCGCTTCGGCAAAACCCAAGCCGGAAGCGAACCCAGAGGAAACCAGTGGTCAGGCCGAAAGCACTGATCATTCGCCCTAAGGAGAAGAAGATGTACTCCGAAATCGTACGGCGAGTGAAGAAGGATAGCACTTGTGGTGAGGCTAGCGATTGCGTCGAGAAGATCAGACGCACGGCCGCAGGGGACATCCTGATTATCCTCAACAAGAAGGAGACCGATGGAGCTTCCCAGGTAAGATCAGCCACTGCTGACCTGCTCGGCCAAGAGGCCGACGTGCTAAGCAAAGAGCCCCGGGAAGATATCGAAATCAAGGACATTGATGAGGATACATCCAAAGAGGACGTCCTTGAGGCCCTATAGAGAGCTGTAGGTGAGGAACACCAAATGGGTCCTGAGACCATCCAATCTATGCGCAAAGCATACGGTGGAACTCAAACTGCCTATTTGACCCTCACGTCAGCTGCGGTGACGAAGATCCTGGGAGAGGACGACCACGGGAAGATTAAGATCGGCTGGGTAAACTGCCGCATACGTAGAGTACAGAGGCCGGTCAAGTGTTTCAAGTGCTGGCACTACGGACATCTTGCCAGCAAGTGTAGGAGCGCAGTGGATCGGTCGAAGCTCTGCGCAAGATGTGCAGGAGATGGCCACAAGGCCAAGGAGTGTCAGAAGGATCCTCGGTGCGCCCTATGCGCTGAAGATGGGAAAACGGAGAATTGTGCCCATGTCGCTGGCAGCAGCAGATGCCCGGCTTACAGAGAGGCACTCCAGAAGCTTGCTAACAAAAGGCGATAAAAAACGGATCAGCTGCAAGGTATTACAGCTCAACCGCAATCACTGCGAGGACGCACACGATCTGCTTATGCAGATGGTGCGTGAGCTGAAGGCTGACCTTGTCATGATTTCTGAGCCATATCGAGATCTTGGCACTCAATCCTGGGTCACAGACGCCAGCAGAAAGGCTGCGATCTGGGCTTGCGGGAACCGGCCTTTCCGAAACATCAGCAGTAACACGCAGAGTGGTTTTGCTATTGTGAACTTTGAGGGAATCCATGACGACAGCTGCTATGCTCTACCTAGTCTCCGCACTGATAAGTTCACAGACTTCCTACATAGGCTGACTGTAGATGCTAAGCAACACTTTCCCGTGGTGATAGCTGGAGACTTCAATGCCTGGACAGTTGACTGGGGCAGTAAGGTAACAAACGCTAGAAGACAGGCTTTACTGGAAGGCATGTCATCTTTGGACGTAATCTTACTGAACAGTGGAGAAGAACCAACCTTCATTCGGGGAAAGGCGAGCTCAATTGTGGATCTTACCTTCGTGAGTGGTGCTCTCGCCAAGAGAAACTACTCATGGAGAGTAACTGATATCTACACTGCGAGTGACCACCGGGCAATACTCTGGGAGATCTGCTCTGACCAGAAAGCCAGATCAACCGCAAAGAAGACCAACAGTGTTGATTGGAGGGTGAGCACCTTTGATTCTGGCTCTTACTCGGTGGCATTAGATGACCGTCCGATTACTGGCACGAATGCAACAGTGAAGGCACGGGACATTATGGCGAAGGTGACTAAAGCCTGCAATGCCACTATGACGAGGAAGCGGACCACGAATCGACACCCCCCGGTGGATTGGTGGAATGACACCATCGCGGTCCTCCGGAGGGAATGCAACGCAGCTAGGAGTTTGTCCCAACAAGGCCGGAAGAAACCAAACTTCGAGGAAGTCGAAATGAGGTACAAAAAGGCACGTCGGAAACTGAGCAAGGCGATAAAGCACAGCAAGAAGCATTGCTGGAGTGAACTTCTTGCTGAAGTAGAAGGCGATCCCTGGGGGAGACCTTACAAGGTGGTAATGACATGACTGAAAAGTCAACCTATGCCAACACCATGGTGTCCTGTTCTCCTGAGAAAGATCGTTGAAACGCTGTTCCCTCAACAACCAGATTTTCACCGTCCCGCCCGACAACAGGAGGATGAGATCGTAGCGAAAATCACAAAGGAAGAGTTGATGGAGGCCTACATGCGAGTGGGTAACACCAAGGCCCCTGGCCCAGACGGTATCCCTAACATTGCACTGAAATCGGCAATCCAAGCGATGCCAGAGCAGTTTCTAGACGTCTATTACGAGTGCTTCAAAGAAGGCATATTTCCTGCCATATGAAAGCAGCAGAGGCTGGTTTTGCTCCCAAAAGGGAACAAGCCGCCGGACAAACCTTCATCATACCGTCCTCTCTGCATGCTCGACACAGCCGGTAAGATCCTCGAGCGTATAATCCATCAGAGAATAGAAGCAGCTGTTGAGCCATTGGTAGCCGAAAATCAATATGGTTTCCGGAAAGGTCGATCCACATTGGATGCCATCAACCTTGTTGTTAATACCGGCAGGAGAGCGATTTCAGGGAAAAGATGGCTCAATTGCACTAAGGAGTACTGCCTAGTAGTAACACTGGACATCAAGAATGCCTTCAACTCAGCCCGTTGGGACTGCATCATGGAGGCTCTTGCCAAATTGGACGTACCAGGATACTTGCGGAGGATGGTTGACAACTATTTCACCGGGAGGATCCTCAAGTACGATACGGAGTGTGGTCCCAAGCAGTATGAAGTCACGGGAGGGGTACCCCAAGGCTCTATGCTGGGTCCTTTACTATGGAACATCATGTACGACGGGCTGCTGAAGCTGAAAATGCCGCGGAGGACCGAGCTCGTGGCATTCGCAGATGACGTGGCCGTAGTCATCGTCCTGTAGTACCTGGAGGAGATGAATCGTGTCTTCAGTACAACGTTTGAAACGATCCGCTGTTGGATGGACTCTGTTGGACTGGACCTGGCGGAGCATAAGACGGAAGCCGTATTGATCACCAGTAGGAAGAAGATCGAGACGACCACACTGCAAGTCGGGTCTTGTGAAATCACCTCTCAGCCATTCATTCGATACCTGGGGGTGATGATCGATGCACGACTGAAGTTCAAGCCGCAAGCAGAGCATGTGGGGGCCAAGGCATCTCGCGTTAGATCCACCTTATCACGCCTCATGCCTAACATCGGGGGACCCAAGCAAAGAAGACGGGCACGGTTGTCTTACGTGATTACTTCGGTGCTCACATATGGTATTCCCATTTGGGGAGAGGTATTCCAGTTGCAGGAAGCGCGACGTAAGATCGCACCAGTCTACCGACTGAGTGCCCTTAGAGTTGCAAGTGCATATCGGACAGTTTCTGAGAACGCGGTGTGTGTCATCACAGGAATGCTGCCAATAGAAATACTGGCTGAGGAGCGGAAGGTCTTGTACAAACGTAGGAGATCCGAAGCGCTGAGTCCTGAGGAGCTGACGCTGGAAGAGAGGCGGAACAGCCTGCGGAAATGGCAGGGGAAGTGGGACAACTCCACTAAAGGGAAATGGACCTATCGTCTGGTCCCCAAGGTGAATGTCTGGCTAAATCGAAATCATGGAGAGGTGAACTACTACCTAACGCAGATGCTTACGGGGCACGGGTGCTTCAGAGCGTATCTTCATAAATTTAAATATGAAGATTCCTCGAATTTCCCAACCTGCACGCACGTGGATGAAGATGCGGAGCACGTGTTCTTCGTATGCCCTTGTTTCAGCGAGACAAGGCGTACCTGGGTGTCTTCACTTGGAAGAGAAGTTCTGCCTGAAAATCTGATGGATGCTTTACTATCATCGCAGGCAGTTAGGGACGCGACGAGCCATTTTGCGGCTGAAGTCATGAAAGAGCTCAGAAAAGAGGAACGCGAGCGCAGAGCCGCAACTTAGACGGAGAATCTACTGGAACCTCCTATCTACACCCATGAACTTAGTAGGCTAGGAGGACGTACATTAGGCCGGAAAGAGGAAGAGCCAATAGCTGTGACCTCCCTTGCGAAGTAATACTTAACGGTGGTGCCGCGAGGGAAAGAAAGGTCAAGGATGAGCGGGGTCAAGTGGTTTAGTGGGTGCGGGCCCCACACAGGGTGTGGCAGCAGCACGACACTAGTTATCGCAAGTGTTATGCTGTTGCCTNGTGCCGCGAGGGAAAGAAAGGTCAAGGATGAGCGGGGTCAAGTGGTGTAGTGGGTGCGGGCCCCACACAGGGTGTTGCAGCAGCACGACACTAGTTATCGCAAGTGTTATGCTGTTACCTCACTATCGTGCGGACAGGAACATTTCCCTCAAGATCTCGGAAAGAAAAACACCCACACACACAGGCCGCACGGTTTCCGATGATGCTGTGTGTGTCATAGCCGGAATGATACCGATAGGGTTACTAGCGGAGGAACGAAGATCCCTGTACCAGTAGACAGGGTCGGCCTCACTGAGGCCAGCCGAGCTGAAGGCCGAAGAGAGATGTAAGAGCATGGAGAGATGGCAGGCACAATGGGACATCTCACTAAAAGGGAGATGGACGTATCGCCTGATCCCTCAGGTAGGTGCTTGGGTAAACCGTGAACATGGTGAGGTTAACTACTACTTAACTCAGATGCTTTCAGGCCATGGATGTTTTCGGGCGTATCTTCATAAATTCAAATATGAGGATTCCCCGAAATGCCCCTTTTGCACTGTAATTGATGAAGATGCGGAACATGTGTTTTTTGTGTGCCCACGTTTCAGAACGAGCCGCTCGGAGTGGGAGTCTGCACTTGGTGGAGCGATCCTGTCTGAGAACCTGGTGGAAGCAATGCTGTCGTGTAAGGCAGCCTGGGACGCGACGAGCGACTTCGCGACGAAAGTCTTGAAGGAGCTACGGGAGGAAGAGCGTCGCCGAAATGATGCTGTATAAGAGGAAAAACAACCGGAACCTCCTTCTCACCCTCAACATCTGAGTGAGGAAGGAGGACGTACGGCACAGTATTTTGATAGAGGAAGAGCCACAGCTAGAATGTCCCCCCCCCCCTGGAGTAATGCCTAGCGGCGACCCCGCGGGGAGTATGGGGTAAATGAAAACTGGTCTGACTGCAGTTTAGTCGGTATTGACAGTATGTCCGAGTCCGATACTCGCCTGACGGAGGGAACCATGGGTCACCTCCCTCGGCCGGTAGTGCGTAAATGCATTCTCCGAACAGACCAAGGAAAAAAACACACGCACACACATACACACACACACACACACACACACACACACACACACACACACACNCCTTTACCCTCCGAGAGTTTTCGCAGGTTGGAAGGTCCTGCAACGTGGCGCGTCCGCAGGTGGTGGATGGGGGAATGCTCGATATTCTGAACTGCCGTTCAGAATATAGGGTATCGACTAAATAAAATACGTCGGCGCGAACCAACACCTTCCGAGAAACCCAACTCTAAAAGAGGTGTGCAGGGTGGGCTCCCTAGAATACCCCCGGGTCAGGCTCCCGAAAACAGCTAGTGTAAAAATGATGAGTGATTACAAAATTGAAAGTTCCCATGCGGGTAGCCTTAGCAAGGAGAATCCCGCCATCATTTCTGATGCCGACTCCATGGATTATGGGAGGAGCCAATCATCACATTCATTAAAGGTGGACTCCTTGACCTCGGATGCTACAAGGAGAGACGAGTCGGAGACTAAACAAGAGACAGAATGCTGCAATGCATGGGCACGACTTGAAAAGCTCATCGCAGAACTTCATGAGTATGTCCAGCCCAGGATAAATGTCCACAAGGAGATCAAGTGCAAAGTGGCAACTATCGGCAGCGCATTCAAACACCTCAAAAGTTTGGAGGAGGTACGCATCAAAGCACGACCCTCCTTCACCAAACCCGTGCAAACTCCACCAGCACCACCCACGTTGCGTTTACGGACGGACTCCGAAACGACGGCAAAGGACTCGGATTTGGAGGATTCGAATACCGTGCAGTCGGTCCGAGATGTCCGCAAGGCAGTGCGGAGAAAGCGCTCGAAAGGCTCACCTGCGGCAGAAGCTCAAGCTTTGAAGAAGCTGAAGCAACAGGATCTGACCAGCAAGGCAGCCCCGCAGATGGTGGCAACTTCAGATCCACTTTCTAAGCCTAGGTGGACGCAGGTGAAGAACAAGAAGGAGAAAAAGAGGCAGGCCGGACAGCTCCATCCACAGCTGCCTCCCAAAACGATGGAAAAGAAAAAGAAACAGGAGAGGGCTACTCGGAAATGAGTGATGCGACCTGATGCGCTGATTATACGACCCAAGAACAAGGAGAAGTACTCCAATATACTTCGTCGGGTGAAGAAGGATGTTCCCTCCGAGGACGCTGTCGGTTGTGTCGATAAGATCCGCCGTACAGCAACCGGGGATATGCTGATCATTCTTAGCAGAAAGACGACTGACGGAGCACCTAAGCAGCGTACGGCCATCGTCAATCTCCTTGGAGATGAGGCTGAGGTGCTGAGTAAGGGGCCACAAGAAGATCTCGAGATCAAAGATCTTGACGAAACCACATCGAAGAAGGACGTCATCGAAGCCCTAAAAGTAGCAGCTGGAGAGGAACACGAGATCCAAACAGATGCGATCAAGTCCCTTCGTAAAGCTTATGGAGGTACCCAGACTGCCTCAGTGGTACTCGCGGTATCTACTGCGAAGAAGATCCTGAAGATGCTGGTAGCAGTAGATGCCCAGCATACAGGGAGGCACTCCAGAAGCTCACCAATAAAAGGCGATAATAAAAGGAAAAACTTAAAGGTGCTACAGCTCAATCTCAACCACTGTGGGGACGCACACGGCCTGCTCATACAAACGGTGCGTGAGCTAAAAGTTGATCTCATGATAATCTCAGAGCCATACCGTCACCTGGATACTAAACACTGAGTTATTGACGGCACCAAGAAAGCGATAATCTGGTCTTGTGGGAACCGACCATTTCAGAGTACGACGAGTGACATCATACAAAACGGCTTCGTGAAGGCGAAAGTTGATGGAATCTACTTCTACAGCTGTTACGCCCCACCGACCCTTTCCATTGATGAATTCACAGACTTCTTGGACGCACTGACTGAGGATGCGAAGCAGCACTTTCCCGTGGCAATAGCCGGGGACTTCAATGCCTGGGCTGGGGAAGTAAGGAGACTAACACCAAGGGGCAAGCTATACTGGAAGCTATGGCGTCGTTGGACGTGGTCTCGTTGAACAGCGGCAATGAACCGACCTTCATTAGAGGAGAGGCGAGCTCAATTGTGCATCTCACTTTCGTGAGCACCACTCTTGCTAAGAGGAACTGCTCATGGAGAGTGACTGATATTTACACTGCAAGTGACTACCGTGCGATTCTCTGGGAGACATGTTCTGACCAGAGAGTAGCCTTAGCGGCCAAGAAGACCAACAGCGCTGGCTGGAGAGTGAGTACTTTTGATCCTGGCTCTTATTCAGCAGCATTAGACGACCGCCCCATCAGTGGCAGCAGTGCAACTGAAAAGGCACGCAACATCATGAAAAGAGTAGCAGAAGCATTCGATGCCACCATGACCACGAAGCGGACCACAAACCGGCATCCACCGGTGTATTGGTGGAACGAAACCATCGCAATCCTGCGGAAAGAGTGTAACGCAGCCAGGAGATTGTCCCAGCGTGGCCAGAAAAAGCCGAACTTTGAGGAGTTGCACATTAGATACAAGAAGGCATGTCGGAAACTCAGCAAAGCTATCAAGTTCAGTAAAAAGCAATCTTGGAGTGAGCTTCTTGATGTTATGGAACGCGATCCGTGGGGTAGACCTTACAAAGTGGTGATGACACGACTCAAGAGTCAACCAATGGCGTCGCCAACGTGCCCGGTAGTGATGAAGAGAATTGTAACGGTGTTGTTCCGGCAACAATCAGAAATCCATCGTACTAGCCAATAAGGGGAAGTGCGGATGGTTCCACAAATCACCAGAGAAGAATTGATGGAAACATGCAATAGAGTGGGAAACACCAAGGCCCCTGGCTTAGATGGAATCCCCAATGTTGCGCTGAAATTAGCTGTCCACGCGATGCCGGAACTATTCCTGGACGTCTACAACGAGTGCCTCAGGGAAGGCATCTTCCCTGCCATGTGGAAACATCAGAGGTTGGTATTGCTTCCAAAAGGGAAGAAACCACCGGACGAACCCTCATCGTATCGTCCCCTCTGCATGCTCGATACCGCTGGCAAGATTCTCGAGCGTATAGTTCATCAACGAATAGAAGCAGCAGTCGAACCGCTACTAGCTGGAAATCAATATGGTTTCAGGAAAGGTCGATCTACGTTAGAAGCCATCAACCTTGTCGTGAATACTGCCAGGGAAGCGATCTCAGGGAAAAGATGGCTAAATGGGAAGAAGAAGTACTGTTTAGTAGCAACGCTGGACATCAAGAATGCCTTTAACTCAGCCAGATGGGACTGTATTATGGATGCTCTTGTGAAATTCAACGTACCATGGTACTTACGAAGGATGGTCGACAGCTATTTTTCCGGGAGGATCCTTAAGTATGACACGGAGTGTGGTATCGAGCAGTATAGAGTTACGGGAGGGGTGCCGCAGGGCTCAGTACTAGGTCCCCTACTGTGGAACATCATGTACGATGGGCTACTGAAGCTGGAACTGCCGCGAGAGACTAAACTCGTTGCATTTGCAGATGACGTGGCTGTAGTCATCGTCGGAAAATATCTTGAGGAGATAAATTTTACCTTCGACAAGACCTTCGAGACGATTCGACGCTGGATGGACTCAGCAGGCTTAAACCTGGCGGAGCATAAGACGGAAGCCGTGCTGATCACTAGCAGGAAGATAATTGAGACTATCACGCTGCAGGTCGGGTCTTGTGAAATTATCCCAGCCATTCATCCGATACCTGGGGGTGATGATCGATGCCCGGCTCAACTTCAAGCAGCAAGCGGAGCACGTGGGTACCCAGGCATCTGGGGACAGATCCACCCTAGCACGCCTCATGCCCAACATTGGAGGTCCTAAACCATGGAGACGAGCGCTGCTGTCATCAGTGGTTACATGAGTGGTTACATATTGTATTTCCATTTGGACTGACGTACTCCAGCTGCAAGGAGCTCGCCGTAAAATTGCACCTGTTTATCGGCTGAGTGCTCTCAGAGTTGCGAGTGCGTATCAGACGGTATCTGAGGATGCAGTGTGCGTCATCTCAGGAATGTTACCGATAGAGCTATTAGCTGAGGAGCGAAGATCTCTATACCAGCGGAAGAGATCAGAAGCGCTGAGTCCTGAAGAACTGGAAATCCAAGAGGGACGAAAGAGCTTGAGCCGATGGCAGCAGAAGTGGACAGATTTGACCAAGGGGAGATGGACCCATCATCTGATCCCGCATGTGGCTGTCTGGTTAAATCGAGATCATGGAGAGATAAACTATTATCTTTCTCAAATGCTTTCAGGACACGGGTGCTTCCGGACATATCTTCATAAATTCAAACATGAAGATTCCCCGACGTGTCCCACCTGCGCAGAAGTGGACGAGAACGCGGAGCACCTATTCTTCACATGCCCCCGTTTCAGTGACATGCGGGATACTTGGGAGACTTGGAAGGAAAGTCTCGCCCGGAAATGTAGTAGAAGCAATGCTGTCATCAGAGACAGCCTGGGACGCAACGAGCAACTTCGCGGCGGAAGTCATACAGGAGCTCAGAAACGAGGAACACAAGCGCAAGTTTGCAGTATAGGTGAGAAATCTATTTGGAACCTCCTAATCACACACAATATCTTAGCAGGTTAGGGGGACGTACATTGGATGGAAATAGTGGAAGAGCAAACAGCTGAGAACCCCCCTCGCGAAGTAATACTTCACGGTGGTGCCGCGAGGGAAATGGGAACGGACGATTAGAGGTAAAAAGAGGAAAACCGGGTTTTTACTGGGTAAAAATCCCAGATCTGGTTTTTAACATCACTTTACTAGACTCTTTTGAAGATTTCCCCAAACCTCTAAAAAAAAAAAAAAAACACACACCCCTCCTACGAACTGCAGCACCTTGTCGACGGTGGAGGGGCTTAAGGGATGTTCCCAAACTACGAAGCAGTTCGAACCGACGTCTGTCCTTTTCAGGACATCATAAAAGAGAAGCCCAACTCCAAAGGAGCTGTGCAGGGTGGGCTCCCTACAACAGCCTGCCCTAATCTCAAGGTGTTCACCGTGCTAAGTTCTGGAAGGCGCCAGGGGTAGTTGGCGTCACGAACGGTGGTCCCTGGGGCACCAGATCCCACCCCAGGTGTATTAAGTGGCCTTACTCCTACACCCGGGGCTCTATCAGGAGTGGACTGTTATACTTCCCTAGGTACTCGTGGGAACAGAATGGAGGAAACTTATAAAACAAAAATAATGGAAGATATAGGAGGGATAAGCGGGCAGCATGCCCAACAAGCAGCACTTAGTGCAAGTGTCTCGATGCAGACACATCAAGCGTGGGAGAGACTCGAGAAGATCCTGAATGAGCTTCACGAGTTTACCCAACCGAAGACAAATATCCACAAGGAGATAAAAAAAAAGTGTTCTCCGCGAGGACCGCCTTCAGAAGGCTCAAGGAGCTGGTGGACAGGTAGATAACACAACAACCTCCGACTACCACATTTGCACAAGCCTTGAGAACGTCTGTGCCAGTTCGAGAGCGAAATGTCACCGAAACCTCTGCCCATGACACGGAAGTAACTGACGATGGGGTCGTCCACTGGGTACAGCCGGGACATCCGCAGAGCCAAGCGGCGGCAGCGAACTTCACCGTGCCTCAAGAATAAGGCCCCGAAAAAGCCGAAGGCAGGAGGACCAACTCCTCCAACGAGAACGGATGCCAGGCAGGCTGCCACGGACACGGACTGGCAGACTGCGAGAGGGAGAAAGAAAGGCGAGCGAAGCAAAGCACAGCCTCCAAAGAAACCACAGCAGCAGAAGAAGTCGCGCAAAACATCGACAAGACCTGATGCGCTGATTGTCCCCCCCAAGGACAAAACGAAGTATGCGGAGATGCTACGGCGGGTGAAGAAGGATGTTTCCACCGAACAGGCCACCGCCTATGTTGAGAAAATCAGGAGAACAACCACTGGAGATCTGTTGATTATCCTGACAAAGGATACAGCGGATAAAGGACATGACCTACAGAAGGCCATAACTGATATCCTCAGGGATGATGCTGAAGTCATCAGTAAGGGGCCTCAACCGGAGCTTGAGATTAGGGACATTGAGGAGACCACGACTAAGGAGGAAGTTCTCGCAGCACTCCAAAGGGCAGCCGGGGAGGAATGCGACATCACCCTCGATGCTATCAAGTCGCTGCGCAAAGCATACAGGGGCATCCAAACTGGCTCGGTAGCGCTGGCAGCAACGGTGGCAGCGAAGGTCGTAGGTGAGCACGGTAAGATCCACATAGAGTGGACCAATTGCCGGATAAGAAGAGTGAAGAGACCTGTAAAGTGCTTCAAGTGCTGGCACTATGGACGCCTGTCCACCTTATGCACGAACACTGCAGACCGAGAAAAACTCAGTATCAGATGCGGAGAAACGGGCCATAAGTCTGCTGACTGCCAGAAGGATGCCCGATGTGCTCTGTGCGTTGAGAAAGGGAACATGAAAAATCTTGCCGATGTAGCAGGCAGCAGTAGATGCCCGGTCTACAGGGAAGCATACCAGAAGATGTGCAACAAACGAAGATGAGGGTACTTCAGCTGAACCTCAATCACTGTGAGGCCGCACATGATCTGCTTATGCCGACGGTACGTGAGCTGGAAATAGACCTGGCGCTGATCTCGGAGCCGTATAGACACCTGGCCGCACAACCGTGGGTAACGGATACCACCACTAGGGCCGTTATTTGGTCCTGTGGTAAGTGTCCATTCCAGAGCGTGATCAATTGTAGAGAGGTGTACTTTCTGGCGGCCAAGCTGGATGGAATTCATTTCTACAGCTGTTATGCTCCACCCAGCCTCACTTTCGATGAGTTCACCGTCTTTCTGGATCGACTGACTGAGGATGCGAGGCAGCACTTTCCTGTGGCAGTTGCCGGGGACTTCAATTCCTGGGCGATCGACTGGGGCAACAAGTACACCGAGGTAAGGAGACGAGCACTACTGGAAGCTATGTCAACCATAGATGTAGTTCTTCTCAATAGCGGTGGAAAACCAACATTCATGCGGGGAGAGGCAAGTTCGATTGTGGACCTGACCTTTGTGAGCAGTGCCCTCGTGAGGGGGAATTACTCCTGGGAAGTGGCAGACTTCTACACAGCCAGTGACCACTGTGCAATACTATCGAGTTATCGACGGTTCAGAGGGTTGGAGAAGCATGTCCGAAAACCAATACAATTGGCTGAAAGGTTAGCAACTTCGACCTTGACACGTTTTTGGTTGCGCTGGACGCTCACCCAATCGATGGTAGAAATGCCATGGAGAAAGTCAGCGAGATCATGAGGAGAGTGCCAGACGCTTGCGATGCTAGCATGCCTCGAAAGCGCACTCAAAGCCGGCTCCCAGCGGTACATTGGTGGAATGATCGAATCGCTACCCTCCGTAAGAAGTGTTTCAGGGCGAGGAGGTTATCACAACGTAGCAGGAAAAGGCCAAACTCCGAAGAACTGGAGCCCCAATACAAGAGTGCGCGCCGAGAACTGAACAAGGGAATTAAGTGCAGCAAGAGGCACGGCTGGAAGGAGCTAGTGGATGGAGTTGACGATGATACATGGGGAAGGCCCTATAAGGTCGTGATATCGCGGCTGAGTAGTCAGCCGATGCCCTTGCCGACATGTCCCCAGCTCCTGGAGAAGATCGTCTCGGTGCTGTTCCCTCAACAAAGAGAGCTCAACCGGCTATCAAGACAATGTGAGGTGGAGGCCATCCCGCCTATCACAGAAGATGAACTGATGGAAGCATGCGGTAGAGTAGGCAATACCAAAGCCCCTGGTCCAGATGGTATACCAAACATTGCGCTGAAAGCAGTCATTAAGGCAGTGCCAGCGCTGTTTTTAGATGCTTACAATGCATGCATAACTGAAGGTTACTCCCCTCCGAAGTGGAAGCAGCAGAGGCTAGTGCTACTGAATCTGATCCTATTTCTGACCCTAAGGTTGACTGTTTCTGAATCTCATAGTGTCCCTATTACTGACTCCAAGCCTCAAAGTCGGGACAATAATAATATATAGTTGATCTTGTTTCTACCGGGGTATAAGAGTGGAGGTACACATTTAGGAGGGGGTACCCATTGTAGCGAGATTTTCTTGTTACGGGTTGAAATCCCCTTGAAAAGATACGTGAACTCTAAAATTGAAACATGAGGCGACATCTAGAGGTGGCTGAAGAAAGCCGCGACTAGATGCACTGAGCGACAAACCGATGAAAGTCCTAAGGCATAGAGGTTATGGGTGAAACCGCGACCCCTGGAGGTCTGGAGGACGTTACTAGACTATCGCTATTTTGGAATTCGCCCAGCATGTGCTAGGGGAAAAGGGGCCGACGTACAGGCTGTCCAACTGGGCAATTCCATAGGCTATGTCAGAGTAGACTAGGGACCAACGGCCAGGTGAGAGGACTGGTGCCCCCGGGATCCCGTCGGGTTGATTGGTGGGGATAGGGTAACGGAATGACCTATCGTTGCTGAGATATCCAGACTAGGGGGAGAAGGCCCTAGTAAGATTCTGAGTTAGTCGAACGCGGACGCTCGAGCGGGGAAGACGAAAGGATTTCTCCGGGATATACTGTGGTGTTTGCTTGAAAGATGGCCACGGGAATGGTGGGCGAATAGCTCAGTGCAGCCAGGTGCATAACTGATGGTAGCGAACTTAGGGGGATGCTCCTGCATCCCTCACAAACGGAAAAAAGAGTTCTTTCGGAACTCTTAGTGACGACTTTGTTGTTTCCGGCGTTATCCGGCTCGGCGAAATAAATGTCGTGCGCATGGGCCCGTGGGTCTGGAGTAGAGATCGTCCTCCTGTCGACCCGACCATGTGCCGACATTCGAGTACCCGGAGACGGTGACGTGCGATGACCGAAGCGGTAACTGGTGGCCGAGAGTGTGGGTGGTCGTGAAGTGGGTAACAGTGTTCCACTTTGGTCGGATCAGCCTCTCGGCGTCCCAGGCTTTGAGGAGTCCCGACTGATTCGCATTTAATTCTGAAAACACTCCCGAGTCGAAATACTCGGGAGGCGAAGGCCCACTGAGAGAGTGAAAAACCCTTCAGGACGAGAGTAAATTTAATTTACATGGATGATTAGGTCGTGAGGCTTAATTTCCAGCCTGAAATAGTGGCTGACGACGTTTGACATAAGATATTCCTGGTGGACCTCGCCCATTCTACCGTGTCACACTGATGCTAGCTGGGCAACCCTTTGCCCGGCCACAGAAGTCCGTTGAGTGGACGAGTTTGCCTCAGAGGCCGGTTTTCGTCGAACCTCCCGTGTAGGTTCGGCTGGCGCCCTACTATTGAGCGATAGAGACGGCATAAAAAGTAGTTTGGATCTTTCCTGGGTGAACAAGCCGGGAAAATATCCTTACACCATATGAAGAATTATCCATATCAGGCGGATACTCATAACGGGGAACATATCCACATGAGGAGTGTACCAACATAAGGGGTGTACCCATATAGAAATGATAACCATATAGCGGGGAGTAATGCTCATATGAGGAAGGTCCATACGTGGAGTGTACGTTGTAACGTGTTATTTTCGTTACAATTCATTTCATGGTTTTGTAGACCTTCGCGTGGTTTTCGGGGTTTTAGATGGGTTGCCACCAGACTTGAAGTCAAACCTACCATTCAACGAGAGTCATTTTTTTTTTAGAGTTAATTTTGTATGACTGATTATTTTGTTTGTATTTGAATTTTGTACGAAATCATACGCTCAACGATTGGAGGACTTGTTGGACTACGAGGGACATCGAGGGATGATTGGCATGAATGTCAATTCCCATTTGAATTCGATAGAACCTGGAGTATCTACCGAGTCACGTAATGCTTCGAACGTTGACCGTGAGAGTATGGCGCTGAGGGGACCTTCGTTGCAGAACAGATGAACGAGTGGCGAGTCTACATTAGAGAGGGACTGCTACATCATCGAGGCCTGGACGTGCCGATGAAATACTATGATTTATTGATTCAAGATCACTTAAATGATTGGAGGTCGCCGGAAGGGCTTAAAGACTATTTATGATTTGATGACATTATTTGAATTGTAATTGGAATTATGGTCTAGTTGGAATAGTTAATTTATGCAACTAATTTGGTCATGCGCAGGCGCAAAGTTAGTAGCGCGCAGGCGTGAGATTTCGGGTCGAATCATAATTGAGAGTAATGGTCGTATTGCGGGGGCCAATGAAATTAATTGCCGCGCAATTGATGATCGCGTCGACACCTGTCATTGTCGAGCGATCACTTCTGTTCTGGTGGTGACGGCGTGCACGTGTTTCGCACGCCTGTTGAAATTTTTTGTGTCCGACGCCATTTCATGAAGCCATGTTGGGCTTTGGCGTCCTTTGGGTATTTCTCCGGGTTTCCTTGGAATTTCTGGAAGTCACTGGGACGTTTTGAGACCTGCCATGCAGCCGGGAGTTCTTTGGGATTTTCGTCTGGACATCGGTGAGCGTGGTGATTAAACATTTTGGTATTTTGTGAGGGCAAAATCGAGTCAAGATGTTCGGCGTTTCGCACGCCTTTGAACGACTTTGTTTGATAGTGACGAGATTTTGTCCGCCCAGTGAACAGTTTTCCTCTGAATCTTTTAGTTATGTTGTTTTCGTTAAAAACTCTCATTCGTTAGAAATATTAATTCGTTCGGAATTTTAGAATTTTGATTTCATTTTTTTGTTTTGTTTTGGTTCAGAATTTTGTACGTTAGATTCATCCATTCGGTGAACCATTGAGGTTTCGTAACCCTGAAGATTTTGAAGTTGTTAATTTCGGTTACGATTGGACTCTCGTTGGATGGTATTTAACTTGGATAATTTCGAAGGACATTGAACGTGGGTTACTGTGTGTGTCTCGTGACCTTGCTTCGTTTCGCTGGCCGTTGTCTTGAGTTTTCGTATTTGTGTCGGACAGCCAGCGTCACTCGTCACGTAGATGAATTCTTGGGTTTCGATCGTTCAGTGTTGTTCAATCTACATGATTATTATGGACGATATTTTGATTCTGATTTTATTTCTTTTCTCTCCTTGACTTTGGTTGTTCTTGACTATCTCTTTTGACTAAATTGACTACTACTCTCGTTTTCTATCAGAATCTTTTATCCCTTGGACAAATGTAGAATCAGTACTATTGGAGCCTCATGATCGTTGATCGATCGAAAACAACCAAAGGGGGTTTTCCAGAGAAATTGAGCCATTTTATTTGTATCGAGTCAGCTAAGTCGTATTAAACATTGTGATTTTCCCCCGCAATCTTGAGTTAATTTTATTTATTTTAGTCAGGACCTAGTCATACTTTAACCTAAGCTTCACCAGTGACCTTCACGCCGTTCTTCGGTCGGAGCTAGCAGGAGACCGTTTCGAAGCTTGGGATTATTTCGGAAATTCTGTTTTTTTGGTTA
The DNA here is from genome assembly GCF_001412515.2 of Diachasma alloeum. Classification (NCBI taxonomy): domain Eukaryota; kingdom Metazoa; phylum Arthropoda; class Insecta; order Hymenoptera; family Braconidae; genus Diachasma; species Diachasma alloeum. The sequence continues at coordinate 65,472 of NW_021681463.1, forward strand.
TTCGTTTCATTCCAGTGGTCGTTCTGGTAATAACGACCTGGCGCTCGACTTATTTGCTGTTTCAGGGTGGTCGTACGTCGAAGGGCTACGTAGTGGACTGAGGGTTCCGTGAACCTTAGGAAATTACGTCACAACGTATAAGGGGGATGCATATATGAGGGATGAGGGTTTATTCTCATGAAAAAAAACAAGGCTCTTTGGGGGCGAAATATGTACAAGTCTTTATGGCTATCTGCAGGCACGCTTACATGATTCGTCTCAGTGACTCTAAATTAATCAAGGACTTCACTCACATAATTCCATAGGTAAGCGATGCTTGAATCGTCATGTTCCCTCTTGAACTTAATGCCCAGGAACATGTTGAGTAATGATACTTTTATCTCGATCTCCTTCTCTCCACAACTTAGAAATTGCTTTATTTTCGAGTCATTGTTCGACAGAACCAGACCATCGTCCACGTAACGATGGCCAGTATCAGTTCAACTTTATTGTTCTCTACTGTAAAAACAGAAGGGTCATTATTCAATTGCGACAGTGCGAAATTTGTGGTGCATTCAGTGAACTTTTTATTCCAGCACCTCGGTGCTTGTTTCAAGTGATAGGCTCTTCTTCACTCTGCATACTTTAGTTTTATCCTTACCAAAACCTGGCTGTTTCATATACCACTCGTTTTCAAGATCTCCACCTAAAGAAGCGGTTTTGACATCAAATTGTTTAATTCTAAGATTTCGTGAGGCATCAAGAGCTAGAAGTGTCCGAATTGACTCAGTCCTCACCACAGGACTAACTGTATCGAATGACTCAAAACCTGGTCGCTGTTGGCATGCTTTCGTGACCAGTCTGGCCTTGTACCTTTCTATTGAGCGATCAGGATGTGTTTTCACCTTAAAACCCATCTGTTCTCCATGATGTTCTTTCCTGTAGATCTGTTGACCAAGGTTCATGTATCGTTTTTCCTTAATGCATTTATTTCCTCGTTGATAGCATACTTCCATCTGCCTCCACCATCACCAGATACAGCTTCTGAATATGCCAATGCTTAACGAGTACTCATCTAATTTCAAAGCATTCTGGGTTCCTCAGGTCTTATCTTTTTCTCAGTGAGTCGGTTCTCGGTATTGTGTGCAGTTAAGGTTGGATTCGTGGCCGGCATATAGGCACCTCTCCTTCATCATAGTTCTCTGATTCTGGTTCAGTTTCTATTGAATCTTATGGTGTTGTTTCCACTGGTCTTGACTCTTTCAATGGGGCTATTTACACCGGGAGTTTAAGTACGACCAAATTTATGTCTACTACAGCCCAAGTTCCGGTGGAAACGCTCCTGATTTCTGTATGAGTTTTCATGAGCCGACTTTTCTTCAACTTCCAATGAAATGCTGATGGTAAAGACGCGTAACTTACAGAAAATACATACGAATTCTATCGGTATCCGAGTAAAATCGATGAAGATGGATTCAAGGAGGGGGAAGAAGTAAAATGGGCGCCACTATGCGATAATTTTAAAAAAGTGCATAAAGATTGAATGTAAAAGAAAGTGTTTTCGAACTTGGAGGTAAGACACGATTCTTTTTGTATTGCTGGTTTCGATTTTCTGTTATATTCTTGGTTGGGTAAGTTTACGTAGTCACGTGGCATCAACGAAATATGAAGACGAGGAAGGAGGAGTCTTGCAAATCACGAATATCTATTAAGTGTATGACTTAATTCTCGGCCCCTATATTAAATTGATTAGAACACCTATTTGAATTAGAAAAATTTCTCGCAATACAGGGCATTTTGAAGCGCCATCTGTGAGCTATCAAAACACTCAAGTCCGATTGTAGTTCGATTAACACAACCTCAAAAAATATAGTAAATAAAAATGTCGTTCGACAAGCAGCGCTTGAGGCACTCCCTTCTTTTCACCTTCCAACTTGGAAAAACTGCTGCAGAAGCATAAGAAATGATTTATTCGGCTCTGGGAGAGAATGCTATATCTTATAGCACCTCTAAATGTAGTTTAAAAAATTTCGGGATGGAAATTTTGATCTTCAGGATGAAGAACGTCCTGGGCAACCAAAAAAGTTGAGGACGAAGAGTTGGAGAATCTATTCAATAAAAATCCATGTAAAACACAACAGGAGTTTGGTGATACCCTCGGAGTGACTCAATCAGCTATTTCGAGGCGTTTAAAAAAAATTGGGAGGATACGGAAGGAAGGTCGTTGGGTGCTCCATCATCTTACCTCAGAAAACAAAAGTCAACGCCATGAAATTGCCATGTGCCTACTGATCAGATTCAAACATGAAGACTTTTTATATAACATTTTGTAACGAATATGTGGGGATGTTCGTTAGAGACACCGCCAGGACCTGAGAACATCCACCTCCGGCGACATTCGAAAACGGATCGTGAGTAGAACGAGAGAGAGAGAAATCAGGGTTTTGTTCCCCACTCCGGTGTGGTAATTTTTCCAATTATCCCTGGGATAATCGAGTCTTGTTTCCCCATTTAAGCGGAGTTATTTTTCATTTGCTTCGCAATTCGTATAGTAATATTGCGGTTTCGTTTCGTTTTGATTAATAAAGATTTGAAATTACGCGTTTTTGAAAGCCCATACGATTATCGTGAAGAAGGGCCAAATTTTAGAGTCATCCGATAACCTTTATGGGAACCCCCCTATTTTTAATCTTACGGCAAATCGATTAGGACCGGCTAAAATGCCGACGCTCCAAATTATAATGGATTTTACGATGGTTAACTGGTTCCGTTTTAGTTTTTCGGTGGAAGGTCACAGGGAACAGGTGCAACTCTTGTATCCCGTGAATTGCCAGGTTGCCTAGAGTTGTCGAAAATTAGGAGAATTAGTTAGGAATATCGGTCTTTCAACCCCGTGAATCCAGGAGAACCGACCCGTAGGAGGCGCTAAAAATTCACGGTTATTTTCCGAACGTCCACCAGGTCGGCCCAGATTAATCATCAGTCAATTTTATAAAGTTATGAATAATTAGAGTTGAGTATTTTGTCGCGTTTGAATTCCCCGAAATCATTCGGTGGCGCCATCAAAGCCCCTGCTTGATGTGCTAAAATCTCCGCCAATCAGAGTCCGCCTCTGTTGGACGGAATTCGCGCTGCGGTTAGTACCCGTGACACTGACCCAGGGCAGTTAGTTCCGCGTTGACCGTTACAAATCACCAGTCGCGTGTGAATTTCTGAGTATGCCCACACGACGTAATTGTGCCCACCGGATTATTGTGCCTGCCGGAGAAGCTGTAAGGATCCAGGATGGTCCGGAAAGGGAAGAGGACCATAAGACCATAAACATCGAAAAAGAGTGAGTCTTCTGGTATTTTTGCCCCTAATTTCGACTCATTTCCGAATGGCGTCGTTTCCCCTTTATGGCGGTATCCCTCTCGTGGCACTCAGCCACGTGCAGTGGTTGATCACCCCCTTTAGTCATATTCAGTGGTCCTGATTGGGCATTTTTAGGGGTAATCATTTATCTCGGATTTTTATCCGCGTGTCCCTCCGATTTTTGATCGGCTATTCCACCCAAATCGGGTCGGTACCGAGTTTTCGCGTCTTTCAGTTTATCCCGGTCATCTTTTTGAGATGATTTTCGGGCTGAGTGTGTTTGATTATCAGTGGAATCCATACGTATTTTCCCAGTCGAAACCTGACGATTTTCGACTTGGGCTACTTCTTTCTCCCTCGCTCCTATGGCGAGGAGTATCTCTATTTCCTCCTACGTATAAATTGCGTAGAGTTTTTCCCCTCGCGGCACCCGGCTAACGTGCGGACGAGTGGTGGCTCTCACTTCCCGTAAGTGATCCCTCGTTTAAATTTCCCACCGGATGTAAGTTTATCCGGAGTGGCTCCCAATGATCCCAAAATTATAATTTTGGTTTCATGGGCTTCGCTAGACCTTCCCGAGCAAGTTGGCTTTGGGTTTTTGAAAATTTACTCTACTGATTTTCTGCTACGGCGAGTTTAGTTTTAGGGAGTTTTAGTTTCCCGCAGTACGTTGTACGTATACCGCTGGGTTTAGATTTTTCTCTCTCTTACTCTCACGGGGATTCGCATACCTTTCCCTTTATTTCTCGGTATTCTCGAGTTCTTCGAGATTAGTCTATATCTTTATATTACCGTCTGAGGAATTTGATGACCTCACCTTATAGTCGAGCTAATCGATAATGTACTCTTGTCCGAACCAAACATTTCGAGTCAATTTATTATTTTGGCGTTTGATAGAAGAGGGCTGATTATTATGGCAATTCGTTCTTTCTTTTTTTTTTGGTAAGGCCATTATGTAAGAATCTGTAAATTTCTTATTCTAAAAACTTTGAATAGTGAAATACGTAAGGACACTGTCGATTTCTTTCTTTTTTTTGTAGATTTGACCATCCAATACCCGTTTCCACCTGAAATCCACCCCTCTCTCCACAACCTAGCATACAGAGCGAATCAAGGACCGTTACCTTTCCCCAAAAATCTAGTTTTCTCCCTTTTTGTCTACATTTTTGAGATTTTCGAATTAGTTAGAATTGATTTTGTAGACTCCTCCGGTTTGGTGATTCCGGTTAAAAATCACCTGGCGCCCATAAATTTTGAGTTTTGAGTTTAACTACATTCAGGGGAAGAAGGGCAAAGGTAATAAGCATTTTTAACCCCCATGCAAAAATGTCACGTTAAAATTGTGACTAAGGATGAAAAGTGGATATTTTACGACAATCCTAAGAGGTGAAAGTCGTGGGGTTATCCGGGAGGAACCGTCAACGAGTACTGCAAAACCGAACATTCACGGGAAAAAATTGTTGTGTATTTGGTGGGATTCCAAAGACGTAATCTATTATGAGATACTCGAACAGGGGGAAACTGTCACTGCTAAGCGTTATCAGGACCAACTGGTGAAATTGTGTGATGCTATTGAGGAAAAGAGACCTTTTACTGGTAGTGGTAAGAGGCAAGTAATTTTGCTGCAGGACAACGCGCGGCCACACACAGAAAAAGAAACCCTGAAAGTTATCTCCACGTTGGGCTGGGAAATTCTCCCATATACGGCGTATTCTCCAGACCTTGCGCCTTCTGACTATTATCTTTTTCGGGCGCTGCAATATCACCTGGTGGATACCGAGTTCCAATCGCCTGAAGAAGTTCCGCAGAGCATTGATGACTATATTAAGTCAAAACCACCATCTTTTTCCGAGCCGGAATCCGACAATATACTGATAGGTGGCAGAAATTCATGCAAAGTGACAGCGATTATTCTCAAGATTGGATCTGTATTCACTTTTTTAATAAATAAATGTCAATATTGTCAAAAAGGCCGCGAATTAAGTCATACACCTAATATGTAGTTGTTGGGTTTACAAAGAAAATCAAGAAATATTTTGTTTGAGCCATCAAGTTTCCTACAAAGAAATTCTGATTTTTTTAACGATAAAATTACTCATTCTTTAGATAATTCGATTTTTCGACCAGAACACTCACCAATTACTTTCAAGCCCTGACAGTCATCAGTATCAGTCCATCATCATTAGTACTACTCAATCATTAGTACATCATTTAGAACCACTGACAGTCATCAGTACCAGATCAGTATTTGCTAATTGATATTCTTCACAAGAAAAGTCCATAAGAGTCCATGCATAAGAAGCGACTCTAATTGTTAATAATTTGTAAACGAAACCAGAACAAAGGAGTTCTAGAAATATTCATCGATAATCCAACTGACATTTTAAATATCGCACGTAAATTCCACAGCAATGAAATAGCGTTTTTTTTTTCAAAGCCTTTCGAGTCCTCTTTTTCGGGTCTGATTTCGGCACTCTATCCAACCCTATGTATGCGGCTGTGGATTCTACACTGTACCGCATTCGCCCTCCTATAAAACATAGGAGTAGCATGGGAAACCACAGGAAACCCATGCCGGTACAGGCGGTTACTCTATTAGCAACCTCCCGCTCGCCGGAGCCTTCCGTTGAAAAATTCGGTTCCACGGGGAATCGAACTCGCAACCTTTCGCACACTAGACTTGCGTCTAGACCACTCGGCCACCGACGTCGGTGAAATAACTTTTTTAATCATCGTTTATTTCTCAAATTGCGTTTATATAACTTCTTAAGTGACTTGAAAAATACTTTCAAGGAATGTATATTTTTAATGTTCTCTCGGCTTGCGGAAATTACCCAGCGGAGAAAATATACAATTTGAAAACTAAAAATATCACTATTTTGCTTGAAAGGAAACTTATTTGAGAAATGGATTTTTAAAAGACTGTTGTTACAGTTGAGGCAAACTTTCAAATATTTGAAATAAGTAACATAAAAAGTGAAAATATCAGCATAATAAGCTACTCTTATAGTCTTAGTCCATTCCTGTCCAACCCTGATGCTATATATTTTTTTTGCATCAAAAATGGTGAAATATAGGTTTTCAATTTGACGAGTGCTTTTTTGTCTCTGTTAGAACATGTTTTTTAAGTTGGTATTCGGCGTGTAGTACTTACGGTTGTAATTGATGCGGTTGCAATTGTGCAGTAAGGACGTTCAATTCCACATTTTCTTTCTCAATCCTATACGTAGGTGATTATGTACTAAAGTAGGAGCATCTCTTACGGTATCATTGACCAAAATCGGTGATTTTAACTTGGAAGTAGAATGTTGAGTTGTTGATGAACTACCTCTCATGAGTGATGAAACGATCAAATTTGGCAATGTATTCAGGTCCTTCAGTGGTGTGAAAATTTTGTCATCAACGACCGTGACCTAAAAAATGAAAAAATGATTGTTCTATGTAGGTTGTTCATGTTCTTATGGATATATGAATGCCACAGAATTAAGAATGAAAAATGTTTTATACATAAAACTTATAAATTGATAAATGAATATCCGACGGCTTTCAGGGAATTCCCATTTAGTACTCTGTATTTATAGGAAGTCCCTTAAGGTGTGATAATCACCAAATTCAAATCATCTAGTGTTGGATACCTTCAAAAACTATGATCCAAATTTCAACGATTTTAATATATTTTTTTTAATTGATGCATCAACAGATGATTCAAATTTGATGTCTCTCGCACCATATGAAGTTGGTCACAGGTGTAAAGTACGAGGAGACCCTCTAATTTTCATGTAATTTTTTGTTCAGTCCGACCGTGGAAAAGAAAAAAAATGGGAAAGTTATCTTGAATTTTCCATCAATTCCTCCATTTCGGGGCTATTTATGACTGTTCTAGCTTCAAATTCATGAAAATGAACAATTTTAGCCAAGGTGTAACTTCTTGTGATGCTCTTTAGATGTGGGAGCAATTTTCTATTCCTCGCTGCTTCAATGTAATTTTTCTAATGCCTAAGATTATATACTAGATTATATATTCCTTCTAAGATTATATACTAAGATTATATACTTCTTCAATCGAGAGACGCGGAAACGTATCGGCCAAGAAAAGTTTTGACTCCGATTGTACAAAACATCAGGCCGATTGGTGCCGTGTATCTATACACGAAGCAACTACCCCTTCCACTACCTTCGAATCATATCCAATAAATAAAATACAAACGTGACGAGCTACATGAAAAATACGCTTAGTTACATTATATAAATTGGCTACAAGCTTCTCATTGATGTAACTATTTTTTTGTTCGAAGCAATATTTGAAAAAATACGCGCATAGCAACGGGTTCATATGTACATTCTCGCATTTCATATCAACTCCTATCATTTTTTTGTTACGGAGTTGGTAGCAGTGCAATACAACCACACGCACCAAGGAGGGAAGCCCGGGAATTTACAAATTGGACGCTGCTGTCCCGCTCAAGACGGTAAGGAAGTCCTCGAAGCGCAAGCCGTGGTTTACTGATAGGATCGTTGCTCTTGTAGTGGAAAGAGATCGCCTGTACCATGTGTACAAACATACTCACTCAAGTCAGGCACTCTTAACCTATCGCACGGCTCGTGATCGTGCTCATCATGAGGTTGAGGCGGCACGTCAACTTTTCTTCCAACGTAGGCTGGAGTCTCTCTCTGACCCTTCGCTCATCTGGAAGGAGCTCAGAAAACTTGGTGTGGTGACTGGGAATGACTCAACACCCGATTTCGATCCTGATGTCTTGAATCGTTACTTTGCTGGAGTGTCCTTTGACGAGACAGAGCCTTCGCTGGATGGGTTCTTGGACTCGGCTGAGCTAGGGGCCATCCTTCCTGCCGTAGGTTTCTCCTTCAGGCCAGTCACTGCTGATGAGGTACAGAAGGCCGTTCGGCACTTTTCTATCGAAGCTAAAGGGACTGATGGTGTTCCCCGGTCGGTGGTTGTGGCTGCCCTGCCGATTCTAACACTTCGTCTAGTGATGCTTTTTAACATCTCTTTCGCTCGGTCGTGCTTTCCCTCTGAGTGGAGGAGGTCTCTTATTATTGCGCTTGGCAAGGTGAAAAACCCTGTGTCACCTAATGACGTCAGGCCGATTGCCTTGCTCTGTTTCCTCTCCACGGTGCTGGAGAAACTTGCTTCCCAGCACATCTCGGGCTTCCTTACTGAGCGCTTCATTCTGGACTCCCTGCGACGGGCTTTCATCCACTCAATGGGATGCAGACGGCGCTATTGAAACTGACAGACGACATTAGGACAGGTATTGACAGACGACAGCTGACGATGCTACTGTTATTCGACTTCAGCAAGGCGTTCGATTCCGCTTATCATGTGCTGCTGCTGCGGAAGCTGTTAGGCTATGGCTTCTCAGTTTCTTCAGTGCGCTGGCTTGCATCATATCTGGGTGGTCGTTCGCAGGCTACACTAGGCAGGACGAGTGGCTGTTTATCTTTCTGTCATCGGAACAGGGGAGTTCCGCAGGGATCTGTTCTACGTCCTCTGCTATTCCTTCTGATCATTAATGATGTCGGTGTGTACTTCGGGCCTGGAATTCGGCATCTGATAGATTCTGATGATCTACAAATTTACCTGATCTTTCCACGTGAGGACTTGGAGGATGCCACTCGTCGCATGAGCAACGCTGTTAACGGTGTGACAGACTGAGCTAATGCAAATCGGCTGAAGCTGAATGTGGCGAAGACGAAAGCCATCATTTTTGGCTCTAATGTCTTCATTAACGATGTCTATACCTTGCCTGATTTGTCTGTCGACGTTGGTGGCTCTGCAATTCCATTTGATACTTCCGTTCGTAGCCTGGGAGTGGTTCTGGATAACAAGCTCTCTTGGAAGGGACATGTGGCGTATGTGACGCAGAGAGTTCACTCTGTCATGTATCGCCTTCGGTTCTTTAGAGCCAGTACCACTCGAGGTCTGCGTAAACACCTCATTCACGCTCTGGTGTTTCCCCTGATCGACTACTGCTGTCTCGTGTATGATGGTCTGGTGTACTTGCTACTGTGATTCAGCGTCTCATCAATATGACGGTTAGATACATCTTTGGGCCAAGGAGAAACGAGCACATCACTCCCTATCATCTGCAGCTTGGCTGGACGACGTGTGAGGTGCGCAGGAAGTACTTCCGCGTGTGCCTCACTTACAAGATCCTCCGCTTTGGTCAGCCGGTGTATTTGGCTGACTTTTTTGTGGCCAGTCGGGCCGTGCGGCCCGTGAGGGGTGAGGTGATTCCCCTTATGATCAAGCCTTTCAGGACTGAAGCCATGCGATTCTCCTTCCACGTGTCTGCGGTTTATTTGTGGAACTCAATTCCCTCTGCAGTGCGGGATCTTCCCACACTGCCATCCTTCCGATTAGCTGTGCGAAATTATCTGAGGGACAACTCTTGATGCTATTCGTACCCTTTGCTCTCCTCTTTTCACTTTCCCTCCCCCTCTTGCCCCTTTCTTCCTATCCCTTCTTATTCCTGCTCTTCCCGTTGCATATTGCTTCTTCTCATCTTACTCTATATTTGATGTAATTTCCCTTATTAGCATGTATTTATTACTCCACGAGATTTCATTATTGGCTATGTTGTGTGATTTACTGTATACTAGCTTATGTAGTGCTGCCACCATAATTTTGTATAAAATAATGTACAGCAGTAAACTCAATCAATCAATCAATCAATCAATCAATCAATCAATCTCCCTCTCTCCCTCTCCCTCCCTCTCACCTCTCTCTCTCTCTCTCTCTCTCTCTCTCTCTCTCTCTCTCTC